>NC_090239.1:23283726-23563726 GCF_024489055.1 Chanodichthys erythropterus
TTCAACAGTTCCATCAACAGTGCGAGTGCATCTGCACAGGAGACGACAGCAGCTGAATGAAACGCCTCCTGCCGACAGACCTTTAAGTTTGAAGGTCTGGGAAGTAATGGGGTCGAAACACAAGGTCGGACCTGCACTTTTCCGCTGTGCTGACTCGGAGTACACCAGCAGAATTTAACATAAACTTCGTCCCTGGCAAGAGAATGGAAAATTTCCATTGATTAATCAGAGGTGTCACACACAGACAGATGCCTCTGGGTGGAAAAGCATCTCTTGGTACTATAAAAAGTATTTTTTTAGGCTAAGATGGAGTTTTGAACACTTTAATGTCAGATTTTTTGAAGAGTTTCTGCTTTGACTGGCAAAAATATTTCCATAATACTTTAGAAAAATGTGTGATCAATCTTCCCTTCTCTTCCCAATTTAGAAATGATTATCCTTCAAACCCAAACAGAAACACATACGATTTTACAGCAGAGTGAAAAATGTGCATGCCGTTTTAAGAACTGGAAGATCATTTTTGTTGTTGTTTTGTTTGTGTCTGTCTTTGTAAAGAGTGAGCGTATGCTCACATTATAATTATGCAGGGATATAATACAAGAATATGGGATATGTAATATTCATTCATCATGCATTTGCATTCTGAATAATTGCTGCATTTAAATCCATTCTCTGTATCTTTATCTTTAACAGCTCACGCTTCGGTCGCTCAACAACAACAAAGCTGGAGAATCTCACGCAGCCAAAATGAGGAAAGTGTTCAGCCTTACATTGTTCAAACCGGAGTCGACACTGATGGAGAGACTCAGGAAGAAGTTACAACTTTTAGACGTTTCTGAATGGTTAGTGGATAAATTGATGTAGTTGCTGTGGAGTTGATTCAACTCATCCACTAGCATGTGCCGTCATGTTCATCTTTTGTGTTGAATTGACCCTCGTTTGTGAAGCAGTCCGGCGTAACTTTGCAGATGCTGTTTATGCTCAAACAGCAACATTACACACTAACTAACGTTAAAAAAAGTCATAAGTAAGGTTTCGTCACACCACATGGCATTTTACAACCTGAACTAACCTTGCCTAAAGGTCAAATGATCTGATATTTTAAGAAATTTATTGACCTTGTTTTGAACATATAGAGTGACTTGAAAATGTCAACACGTATACAATAGAATGTGCATTGCATTATTACATTAAAAGTGCATAAAAATAAATCAAAGGAAAGAGGTTACAGAAGAGCAGCAAGTGCTTTTCTCCTGTATTAATCCAACTCGGAGCACCTTTAAGTCATCAGTGCGCCTTAGCATTGTAATGAATGTAAAATGTCAGAGACAAAGAGCATAAGCGCAGTACAGAATGAGCCTCAGGTAGAGTCTGTTTAGGTATGCAACAGATGGCCTCGTCTGAAGTGACTTCTCTATTAACCGACAGACTAAGGAGACAAGCGGCTTTAGGGAAATTGTAATTGATTAAAAAAAAGCCAAGGAGCCCAGCAGTCAATACGGGCTGACACCTTGTCATTGTGCAGACGTTCCTGTCGCACGCCTATAATTAGGCCCTTCGCTTTCAACACGAGCACGTATACTGAAGATGTGAGTGGAGTCGTGTTGCTGAAATACTGCTTATCATTCATGCATAGAAAGCATTCAGATGAACGTAAAGGGACACATCTGCAAAACATCAATCTTACATGCTCAATTATTCTTTCGGTAAATCATCTCTGGTAACACCTGTCATCTTCTTGAGCTTTCCCGGCAGGAGAAGTGCGTTTATGACGAGACCGACATCTATATTGCAGTTATATGTTACATTAAGATGCGGTGTGAGTTTGACACAGTGGCAAAATTGACCATATATAGTGCTAGTGACAGATGCCAGACGGTGCGCAGCATCTTTCTTTTATTTCCTACTGTCTGAAATAACAGGTAGAAAGAGTATATATGGGTCATTCACAGAACTGATTCAGAGTCAGAGTTGGAAACGTCTTGAAAAAAATGTCTTTTTACACAAATTTTGTATGTATGCAAATTGTATAATATTAAAGTTACACAATTCTAGTAATTGTGCAGTTAATTCTCATATTGTATTTTCAGAAAGTTTTGGAATATTTTTCCTCTCCCCAAATCTGTCACTACCAAAACAAAATAATAAATCATTTAATAAGAAGGCTTACATTGACCTATTCAGATTTTGTTCACATCTACCTTTTGATATTTTTAGAAAAAGTTTTCACAGGTAAATCAATAATAATTATAATTTGAACAATATTTCAAGTGTAATTCATGAGATTTGTTGTATTTTGAATCCAATCTTTTTTTTAGTTTATCATACTGATTTCAAAGTGAAGGATTCGTTAGTTTGAATAAACATTAAACCAAACACTATAATAACATCTTAGTTGATCATTCAATATGCTTTATTTTTGACAAAACACCCCATGTGTCGGTCGTGACTGCACATTTTCGGTAGTGACCACATCACATGACACAATTTTAACTTACACACTAAAACACTAGTGATTTGCATAACTGTACTAATATTTAGTTTATTTCCCCCAAATGAATGATTATGTGTTTCTTTTGTCACTACCAAAACAATGATGTCACTACTGAAAATATGTGGTGAAGCTTTGGTAGTGACAATTTTAGATATTTTTGAGCTTAGCTCAAAAATGATAATCAGCACATGGTTAGCTAGCACAGTTCTGAACAGTTGAACACACATAAAAAAACTACATTTTATGGAATAACACCCAAAAAAGTTTGCTTAATTGCAGAAAAAGGTGTTTGGTAGTGACGTTCCTTGAAGTTCCACACAGATTTCCAGACTTTTGAACACATTTAACTCAAAATGATGATCTATCTACTGTGAAAGAGAGGCTGTGAGAGGAGGAACACAGGAATATTTCCTGATCAGAAATGTAGAAGTGTGTTAAAATCAGTCTCAGACAATGACTCAAACACACACTGTTTCAGTAGTGATGTGAAAATGCGGGACACTTTTTTTTTGATTTACAGAGAAAATATAAAATAAATATATTTTTAACTTCACTTTTCT
Organism: Chanodichthys erythropterus; assembly: GCF_024489055.1. Taxonomy (NCBI): domain Eukaryota; kingdom Metazoa; phylum Chordata; class Actinopteri; order Cypriniformes; family Xenocyprididae; genus Chanodichthys; species Chanodichthys erythropterus. The sequence continues at coordinate 23,286,781 of NC_090239.1, forward strand.
TACAATATATTTTTAAAAACAACAATGAAAAAATTATTTAAATCAAATTTTCATAAGTTGAAAATTTAGCCTCCTCCCAATTGAAAGTACCCAATAAATTATTATTTTATATATATTTAAAGGTGCCCTAGAATAAAAAATTGAATTTACCTCTGCATAGTTGAATAACAAGAGTTCAGTACATGGAAATGACATACAGTGAGTCTCAAACTCCATTGTTTCCTTATTCTTTTATAAATCTCATTTGTTTAAAAGATCTCAGAAGAACAGGCGAATCTCAACATAACACTGACTGTTACGTAACAGTCGGGATCATTAATATGTACGCCCCCAATATTTGCATTTGCCAGCCCATGTTCAAGGCATTAGACAAGGGCAGCCAGTATTAACGTCTGGATCTGTGCACAGCTGAATCATCAGGCTAGGTAAGCAAGCAAGAACAATAGTGAAAAATGGCAGATGGAGCAATAATAACTGACATGATCCATGATATCATGATATTTTTAGTGATATTTGTAAATTGTCTTTCTAAATGTTTTGTTAGCGTGTTGCTAATGTACTGTTAAATGTGGTTAAAGTTACCATCGTTTATTACTGTATTCGCGGAGACAAGAGCCGTCACTATTTTCATTATTAAACACTTGCAGTCTGTATAATTCATAAACACAACTTCATTCTTTATAAATCTCTCCAACAGTGTGTAATGTTAGCTTTAGCCACGGAGCGCTATCAAACTCATTCAGAATCAAATGTAAACATCCAAATAAATACTATACTCACAGGAATCGATGCATGCATACAGCATGCATGACGAACATCTTGTAAAGATCCATTTGAGGGTTAAATTAGCTGTGCGAACTTTGAAAATGCACTGTATTATAGAGTCGCGAGCTCTATGGGCAGGGAGCACAAGATTTAAAGGGCCAGCAGCCCCTGAATCGGTGCATAGTTAATGATGCCCCAAAATAGGCAGTTAAAAAAAAATGTTTCTATTTTGAGCTGAAACTTCACAGACACATTCAGGGGACACCTTAGACTTATATTACATCTTTTGAAAAGACGTTCTACGCCACCTTTAAGCTTACTGATATTTTAAATATTATTGTGGGATTCAATAGATAATAGAAGGATCTTAGTAAACATTTGAATGCTTTTTAAATGAGTTTTATGGTTGTGGAACAGCAGTTTGCAATGATTCTGTAGAATGGTCCATATATGTATATGTCACAGGGTTTAGGAGCAGGACTTCTTGTTGACAGGTTTGTCTGGTTTCTGAAATCACTGATGTTTTCTAAAGATTGCCTTGAGATTTTACATCTAAGCTAGCAGACAATGGGAAATCTCTGAAACTATGTCTTTTATGCCACACAAATCATTTTGATAAATTGTTCTTGTTTCACATCATCTCATCAAGAGCTGGCGAAAGCTCTTCCCAAACACCATCAACAACACACTAAAAAAGCAGCAAACCAATTCCATTGTTTTTGTTTATTGTTTATTATTTATATAGTTTTATCCCAAAAGCAAACAAGTTAGCTTGCACGTAACAGAATACAGCTTTTAATTTAGATATTAAATCTTATAAGGACATGTCTTTCATGTACAGTACGTGCAATTCATTTATTCAAACTCACGATCTCTCTTGTTGTAAGTGCACTGCAAAAAAATTATGTTCCTCCTGAGTATTTCTGCCTTGTTTTCCAGTACAGATATCTAAACATTCTTAAATCAAAATATTAAGTCTTGCTTTAAATTCTGACCCTTTTGACAAATATTTGTTCTGGTTTCAAGCATAAACTCACTATTTTTGCTCTACTTTTCAACTGCCTATATTTGTCCAAGATTCAGCCATATTGACGGGAGTCGAGAATATTCTCCATCCTTATTCCTTTGTTTGAAACCCACTAAAATGAATCTTTAAAGCGCGTCCTCTGGGCGTGTATGATATGTGGCTTGTTTTTAGTGAATGTCAGAGACAGTGGAAATCCTCACACAAAGAGAATCATGTCGCCGCTGTTAATGAAGCGCTTCTGTTCGTCTCTCTCGCTCTTTCTCTGTGCTGAGGGGATTCACTGAGGAGGAGATTCTCTTTCAACTGAACTTTTTTACAGGTTTCTGAGGGTGAATCCCAGATGATGAAGAACTGGAATATGCTAAAACCCCCTCAACCTCATACATAATCTTCCTTCATGTGGCTGTGGCTGTTTTAGTTTTGTTTTCACTGTTCTGGTTTGCCGTTTTCGATGTTCAATTTGCTTATTAGTTTCCATAGTTCTAAATTAGTTAACACCTGTTTCTGTTCCAGTTAATTATCCAGTCTGTGTATTTAAACCCTGTTCATGGTCTCAGATTATGTGCTTGTGTTGCTCCCTGTGATCTCCTGTGAGCCTGTTTTTAGATGAGCATATAAGACACTACACATTTGTGACTGTGAAATGCTGTTACTTCCCTCTAAGGGACTAAAATGTCTGCAGAAACCAAGATTTGATTAAACCCTCCAGGAGACCTTCAGGAAATGTCATGTTTTTCTACAAATATTCCCAAATTTATCTGAGGGCTTTAGGGAGGATTAGAGGGATCGATGGCCTCACAACTGTTTCTGAGGCTCTGCGATTTGTGTCTTCATCGTGTGCGTTTACTGTAAATCAATATTTTGCTTTTTCCATTGCAGAAAAATGTATGTTGTCACCATCTGCACACAGAAACAATGCAAACTTATGCTTTTAGCTCAAGGGCTGTAGTAATGCCTGCACTTTTTCTCACCCACCTGAGCACAATTGCTCTCTCATGCATAAATCAAAAGCAACAACTCTTGCTAGTTTATTCATTACTGATCACAATAGTATTCGTCTGTGCCGTTTAAATAACAGGCCTGATTGTGTCCAGTAATTCATTTCATGGCCAAACTCCCTCTTTCTGTCTGTCGCCTCAATCACTCCTGTCTTTCACAACATGATTCTTCACATTTATAATGATGTATCCATTTTTAATGTGCAATACTGGCCTCACCAAACTGAATGACATTTGAAAATGAAAATAACATATGCAATGTGATAATATTAATGAATACTTCTGTAAAACCATAAATTAATAATGGTCAAAGGGGCTGTTTACACAGGAAGTGTTACTGTGCTGTTTTTCCATTGTTTTTCTATTAAAAGGAGCTAGACAGCCATCTGTGACTGGTGCATTCACTCTTTTGCAGAAACCTAAGAATGGATTTTCAGCATATTAACGTATTAATCTTTGTCAACCATTTAGTTAGTTAGTCAGTCAGTTAGATAGTTAATAGTTGTTAGTTAGTTGGTTGGTTGTTAGTCAGCAAGTTAATTGTTAGTTTCAGTTAGTAATTAGTTAGTAGCTGTTAGTCGGTCAGTCAGCCAGAGACAAAATGGGTCTCATTCACGAAAAAATTGCGAATAATTTCATTAATAATAAATTTGTGCGTACACATGCTTACTGAATGAGACCCAATGTTTACACTTTTTCAGGGTCCTCAACCTAAAAATGGATTCCTAGCATATTAACATATTACCTTTGGTCAATCATTTAATACATTAGTTAGTCAGTTAAGACAGTTAATTGTTAGTTAGTGGTTGTTAGTTGGTTAGATGTTAGTTAGTTAGTCAGTCAGTTTACAATGTTTACACTTTTCAGGATGTCAACCTGGATTCTCTGCATATTGGTTTATTAATGTATTAACTAACGTATATTAATTAGTTAGTTAGTTAGTTGTTAGTGACTCAGTCAGTCAGTTATTAGTTAGTTATTTGTTAGTCAGTAGCTGTTACTCGGTCAGTCAGTCAGTCAGTTAGTAAGTTATTAGGTAGGAATTTGTTGGTTAGTAGCTGTTAGTCAGTCAGTCAGTTATTAGTTAGTTATTTGTTAGTCAGTAGCTATTAGTTTGTCTGTCAGTCAGTCAATCAGTCAGTTAGTTATTTGTTAGTCAGTAGCTGTTAGTCAGTCAGTCATTCAGTCAGTTAGGTATTTGTTAGTCAGTAGCTGTTAGTCAGTCAGTCAGTTAGTTATTTGTTAGTCAGTAGCTGTTAGTCAGTCAGTTAGTTAGTTATTTGTTAGTCAATAGCTGTTAGTCAGTCAGTCAGTCAGTCAGTTATTTGTTAGTCAGTAGCTGTTAGTCAGTCAGTCAGTCAGTTAGTTAGTTATTTGTCAGTAGCTTTTAGTCAGTCAGTCATTCAGTCAGTTAGGTATTTGTTAGTCAGTAGCTGTTAGTTAGTCAATCAGTCAGTCAGTCAGTTAGTTAGTTATTTGTCAGTAGCTGTTAGTCAGTCAGTCATCCAGTCAGTTAGTTATTTGTTAGTCAGTAGCTGTTAGTCAGTCAGTCATTCAGTCAGTTAGGTATTTGTTAGTCAGTAGCTGTTAGTCAGTCAGTCAGTTAGTTATTTGTTAGTCAGTAGCTGTTAGTCAGTCAGTTAGTTAGTTATTTGTTAGTCAATAGCTGTTAGTCAGTCAGTCAGTCAGTAAGTTAGTTAGTTATTTGTTAGTCAGTAGCTGTTAGTCAGTCAGGCAGTCAGTCAGTTAGTTAGTTATTTGTTAGTCAGTCAGTTAGTTAGTTATTTGTTAGTCAGTAGCTGTTAGTCAGTCAGTCAGTCAGTTAGTTAGTTATTTGTTAGTCAGTAGCTGTTAGTCAGTCAGGCAGTCAGTCAGTTAGTTAGTTATTTGTTAGTCAGTCAGTTAGTTAGTTATTTGTTAGTCAGTAGCTGTTAGTCAGTCAGTCAGTCAGTTATTTATTTGTTAGTGAGTAGCTGTTAGTCAGTCAGTTATTTGTTAGTCAGTAGCTGTTAGTCAGTCAGACAGTCAGTTAGTTATTTGTTAGTCAGTAGCTGTTAGTCAGTCAGTCAGTCAGTTAGTTATTTGTTAGTGAGTAGCTGTTAGTCAGTCAGTTATTTGTTAGTCAATAGCTGTTAGTCAGTCAGACAGTCAGTTAGTTATTTGTTAGTCAGTAGCTGTTAGTCAGTCAGTCAGTCAGTTAGTTAGTTATTTGTTAGTCAGTAGCTGTTAGTCAGTCAGGCAGTCAGTCAGTTAGTTAGTTATTTGTTAGTCAGTCAGTTAGTTAGTTATTTGTCAGTAGCTGTTAGTCAGTCAGTCATTCAGTCAGTTAGGTATTTGTTAGTCAGTAGCTGTTAGTTAGTCAATCAGTCAGTCAGTCAGTTAGTTAGTTATTTGTCAGTAGCTGTTAGTCAGTCAGTCATCCAGTCAGTTAGTTATTTGTTAGTCAGTAGCTGTTAGTCAGTCAGTCATTCAGTCAGTTAGGTATTTGTTAGTCAGTAGCTGTTAGTCAGTCAGTTAGTTAGTTATTTGTTAGTCAGTAGCTGTTAGTCAGTCAGTCAGTCAGTTAGTTATTTGTTAGTCAGTAGCTGTTAGTCAGTCAGTCAGTCAGTTAGTTAGTTATTTGTTAGTCAGTAGCTGTTAGTCAGTCAGTCAGTTATTAGTTAGTTATTTGTTAGTCAGTAGCTGTTAGTCAGTCAGTTAGTTAGTTAGTTATTTGTTAGTCAGTAGCTGTTAGTCAGTCAGTCAGTCAGTCAGTTAGTTAGTTATTTGTTAGTCAGTAGCTGTTAGTCAGTCAGTCAGTTTTTAGCTGGTTATTTGTTAGTCAGTAGCTGTTAGTCAGTCAGTTAGTTAGTTATTTGTTAGTCAGTCACTGTTAGTCAGTCAGTCAGTCAGTTAGTTATTTGTTAGTCAGTAGCTGTTAGTCAGTCAGTCAGTCAGTTAGTTAGTTAGTTATTTGTTAGTCAGTAGCTGTTAGTCAGTCAGTCAGTTATTAGTTAGTTAGTTATTTGTTAGTAGCTGTTAGCCAGTCAGTTAGTTAGTTAGTTATTTGTCAGTCAGTAGCTGTTAGTCAGTCAGTCAGTCAGTCAGACAGTTAGTTATTTGTTAGTCAGTAGCTGTTAGTCGGTCAGTCAGTTATTAGTTAGTTATTTGTTAGTCAGTAGCTGTAAGTCGATCAGTCAGTTATTAGTTAGTTATTTGTTAGTCAGTAGCTGTTAGTCGGTCAGTCAGTTATTAGTTAGTTAGTTATTTGTTAGTAGCTGTTAGTCAGTCAGTTAGTTAGTTAGTTATTTGTCAGTCAGTAGCTGTTAGTCAGTCAGTCAGTCAGTCAGACAGTTAGTTATTTGTTAGTCAGTAGCTGTTAGTCGGTCAGTCAGTTATTAGTTAGTTATTTGTTAGTCAGTAGCTGTAAGTCGATCAGTCAGTTATTAGTTAGTTATTTGTTAGTCAGTAGCTGTTAGTCGGTCAGTCAGTTATTAGTTAGTTAGTTATTTGTTAGTAGCTGTTAGTCAGTCAGTTAGTTAGTTAGTTATTTGTTAGTCAGTAGCTGTTAGTCGGTAAGTCAGTCAGTTAGTTATTTGTCAGTTAGTAGCTGTTAGTTTGTCAGTCTGTTATTAGTTAGTTATTTTTCAGTTAGTAGCTGTTAGTCAGTCAGTCAGTCAGTTAGTTATTTGTTAGTCAGTAGCTGTTACTCAGTCAGTCAGTCAGTTAGTTATTTGTCAGTTAGTAGCTGTTAGTTTGTCAGTCAGTTATTTGTTAGTTAGTTAGTTATTTGTTAGTTAGTAGCTGTTAGTTTGTCAGTCAGTAGCTGTTAGTCAGTCAGTCAGTCAGTTAGTTATTTGTTAGTCAGTAGCTGTTAGTCGGTCGGTCAGTCAGTCAGTTAGTTATTTGTCAGTAGCTGTTAGTTTGTCAGTCAGTTATTAGTTAGTTATTTGTCAGTTAGTAGCTGTTAGTCGATCAGTCAGTCAGTTAGTTATTTGTTAGTCAGTAGCTGTTAGTTTGTCAGTCTGTTATTAGTTAGTTATTTGTCAGTTAATAGCTGTTAGTCGGTCAGTCAGACAGTTAGTTATTTGTTAGTTAGTAGCTGTTAGTTTGTCAGTCTGTTATTAGTTAGTTATTTGTCAGTTAGTAGCTGTCAGTCGGTCAGTCAGACAGTTAGTTATTTGTTAGTCAGTAGCTGTTAGTTTTTCAGTCAGTTATTTGTTAGTTAGTTATTTGTTAGTTAGTAGCTTTTAGTTTGTCAGTCTGTTATTAGTTAGTTATTTGTCAGTTAGTAGCTGTTAGTCGGTCAGTCAGTCAGTTAGTTATTTGTTAGTCAGTAGCTGTTAGTTTGTCAGTCTGTTATTAGTTAGTTATTTGTCAGTTAGTAGCTGTTAGTCGGTCAGTCAGTCAGTTAGTTATTTGTTAGTCAGTAGCTGTTAGTTTTTCAGTCAGTTATTTGTTAGTTAGTTATTTGTTAGTTAGTAGCTGTTAGTTTGTCAGTCAGTAGCTGTTAGTCAGTCAGTCAGTCAGTCAGTCAGTTAGTTAGTTGACAGTGACACTGGTGGCTTTTTTAGAAAAAAATTTCTGTGTGTGTGTGTGTGTGTGCGTGTGTGTGTGTGTGTGTGTGTGTGTGTGTGTGTGGAAACAGTAATTGTACAAACAATGCTATTTAGGCAGAAACTATGGTTACCATTGTACATTTTGCAGGACTTTTCGAGCAGTCAACTGTGGATCTGCAGTTATGAAACGTTTCTCAGCTCCCTCTTTGAATCCATCTACTAATTTGGTTATTTTTACCCACCTCTGTGATGCACTGGTTCAGGTTGTGGGCGTTCAACCCTGCTCCGTGTCAGACAGTCTTTTAGATGCTAAGGACTTCACAGAAATCTGCTTGTTTTGATCCACGTGTAATTACAGGTGTTGTGGTTGCTTCAGTTCAGAAATGCCCCTGGAACCGTTCAGAGTGCTAATTATAAACCTGAGTGTGAATCTCCGTATGCAAACCTGACAGAATTCCCAGTAGTTTTGGCTCAGCGGATCCTTGCAGGCCTCTTTACAGGTACTTGAGCTTCAAGCAACATCTGCGGACTGATTCACGGGTTTGGATAACGCTGATGAGAGCACCGGTGTCATTGCACACAATATCCCTCTCGGATCGCTAGGAAAAATATCAACCCTGTGTTTGCCTTGCAGCCTGGCCCACCTCAATTTCCTGACCCATTAGTACAGTTAGAGGAGAGGACTGTGCTGGAGTGTGTAGGTTGATGCCAACAGACCTTCATTTCTCTCCACTCTCGCATATGTGTAACTTCGGGGTTTCCTGATGCAATATATGGCAATTGCTACCAATGAAGCAGATCCTCACGACCCTATACACAAGAAACTGCTCATTTCATGGATTTTCAGTACTTATTCTTTCTATTTATTTTAAGGATGCATGCACCTCACATTTAGAGTAACAACTGTGTTGAATATGATATCATATCATCCTAATGATTCAGAAACAGACAGTGATAAATTCAACAGCTGAGACAGCAGTTGCAATGTCTACTTTTTATCACAAAACTTTGGAAAATCAATAACAATTTTCACATTTTCTCTGCTGTAGAGCAGGCTAAAGATTCTGAATATGATCACAAGAGCTCATCAGCTCAAATTATGGACATCTGTATGAGCAGGAACATGTTGTCCTTGGACACGTCTAATAATCACTTACATGACACTGAAACTGGCTTACAGCAATCAATCAATATCATTACTGCTGTAGGCAGGTATGGGAGTGCAAAAAATCATCTTCTTATTTGTCTTGTTTCAAAATGTACTGTACTTCAGAAACAAAATTGTGTAAGATAATAAGACTCAGAAATATATATTTTAACTTTGCTGCTCAGGGCCGTGTGAGTCATACCAAAAAGAATCACTTCCGAATTCCGATATAAGGAATTGATTCAGAACGTCGATTCGTGATTCTATTCACAAAGACTCGTCACTGCTTCATTCACCCCGAAAAGTGATTTTCAGTCGCTGCACTCATTCGGACACATTCACAATCATATCATATATATAGTCAAGGGCTTTTAAATCATGGGGAAGACCATTAACGGCATATTCGTATCAAGACTGATTGCCACTGACTCTCTTCTACAGAGTAAATGAGATACGAGGTGCCTATACATGTTGAGCAGCAATACAATATGTATAAGCCGAGTCTCAGAATTCAGCCTCTGATTGCACAGATCAGATGATCATCACATTTCCCGGAGACGTCTTTATGTATAATTGATTCAGCTCAAATGTGACTCCAGCTATGCCATTATTAAACACAGCATAAAGCTCACACTCTTGAAGAATTAAGGCCAAACTTCACTATTCAGCATACAGTGTGCGTGACACGAATTTTTAGAATAGTACGCGCAGATCACACATGCACATTTAAAAAAAATTTTTTATAAAAATTTTTTTGTTTATAACCTATTTCACTATTGTATGATGTTTATTACATTAAGTGCACAAACAACATGCTTGAAATATAAAATGAATGCCTATTTATTGAAACAAAGAAACTGTAATATTTATTCTGTGGGTGCTGTAGGTGTTTTCTCAGCCCTCGTTCATTTGTCCACCGTCAGTGATTGATGCTAGAGATACAACCGCATCCCCAACTGAGACGTACCTTCATCCATCAGAAATCCATCAGCCCATGGTGCAGGGATTAGATAACAACTGTGTGGTCGTGCCATTGAATCATTACTATTCAAACATACACATTTAGGACTGGCAATCTAGCCAGACACGTGACAAATTGAGTGTGCGTTGAGGTGAAGTGTGCTCTCCATCACCGCAGCACCTGTCTGTCTCAAAGATCTGAGAGACGGAGCTCACTGCCTTCTGGATCGGGTCATGCAGTTACATGACAGTAAAATAATTAGATTCAATTTCTCAAGAACATTTTGCTAATGTTATTTAAATGTTATTTCTAAATGATCTCTGAACATTCAGAACATTTAGTTTTTTAAATGTTTTAAAAACTTTTTTAGTGAAAAAAAAAGTTCTGCAAAGTTACGATACTCAAAGTTCAATGCAAAGGGAGATATTTTCTTTTACAGAAATCGCTTTAAGGACTACAACAAATGGCTGGTAGGGACTACAACGAGCTTCTTCCTGGTTTGCTGACATCACAAACCCTAAAATTTACATAAACTGGGAACACACAACAAAGGGGGCGGGGCCATGTTGGGCTGCTTTAGAGAAGAGGAAGAGTTGTTGTAGTCGAGTGTTGTTGTCATGCCGTCATTTTACGCCGGACTGCTTCACAAACGAGGGTCAATTCAACACAAAAGATGAACATGACGGCACATGCTAGTGGATGAGTTGAATCAACTCCACAGCAACTACATCAATTTATCCACTAACCATTCATAAACGTCTAAAAGTTGTAACTTCTTCCTGAGTCTCTCCATCAGTGTCGACTCCGGTTTGAACAATGTAAGGCTGAACACTTTCCTCATTTTGGCTGCGTGAGATTCTCCAGCTTTGTTGTTGTTGAGCTGTTAAAGCTCCGCCCTCTTCTGGAAAGTGGAGCTCATTTGCATTTAAAGGGACACACACAAAAACGGCGTGTTTTTTGCTTACAACCAAAAAGGGGCAAATTTGACAAGCTATAATAAATGATCTGTGAACATTATGGGAATGTTACTTTTGAATTTTCTCTGAAACAAGTATTAACATTTTTTAAAAATAAATATTAGATGAAACTCCAACTAAAACAGAAAACAAAACGTTCCATAAATGATGTTGAAATAATGTTTTTGTGCTAACATTTTGAGAACATTATTAAAGACCAAATAACTTTGAACAAATGTTCTATTAATGTTACTGGAAGAACATTTGTTCAGAACCTTGCCAGAACGTTCTGAGATGACAAGTAGGTCAAAATAAGTTGCATGGTGTTTAACGTCCCAGAAAACCGGCCAAAATGAACTAATTCTATAAAACCCAGAATTTTTGCATCAGTAAATCCCTTGAGATTCATGTTTTTAATACAGACTCGTGGTGGAGTTGATGAGATCATGCTGGTCCTGTTGACCCTCTCGCACATCATACCACGCATGTTTTCATCCCATTTGAAGGAATCAGCGGCCGTCAGTGGGATAAAGAACAAGGACGCTATCAGTCACGACAGTCTCATTCATTCTCTCTCAGGAAATGTCTTTATAACTGGATTAACAAGCTACAACACCTGGAAATCTGGAACTGCTCCCGTGGAACGTGTGAAACCATCCAATAAATATAAGAAACATTCTTTTTTTTTAGTAATTTAGTGAAGTAAATATATTTTTTCATTGTGCCACCCTAAGCTAAATTAATAAAATTAATAATTTATATATTTATATATATATATATATATATATATATATATATAGTATATATAGTGATATATATATATTTTTTCATTGTGCCACCCTAAGCTAAATTAATAAAATTAATAATTTATATATTTATATATGTATTAGTGTGTGTGTGTGAGTGTGTGTGTGTATGGAAATATGTATACAATTTTCTTTAAATATTTTCATTATAATTTTTGTGTTTCCACTTGGCTATATGGACATGTAAAAATGCAAAGAACCAAGTTAAGTAATCACAGGAATTAATACTGTAAAAAAAAAGATTTTTCAAAGTTGTACAGTTGCAAATAAAACAAATATTATTGAAAATACTATTTCAGTCTTTCAACTTCAACATTATGTCTTTAATTCAATACGTTTCTTGCCATTTCTTTGTAGTTATTTGTGAAATACCAGCAATTTCTGAGTGAAAATTGTTTCTACACCATTTTTTCCCACTGTAGCAAAACTAAAAACGGACAAGAACTATGACAAGAGAAACAAGATAAGACTGGAGCTTGTAAAAAAGAAAACAAAAGAAATAAAAGAAACAACAATTCTAGGAATAAATGACTGGAACTACAAACAAAAGAAATTAACAAGACTGCAACTTTTCAGGGAAATAGAGAGAAAAGAAACAATAAAATCAAGAGAGAAACAAACAACCAAAAAATGATTGGGAGAACTAGAGCAAAAAAAAAGAAGAATTTATCGAAAAAGGAAATAAATACAAGACTAGACTTGCGCTAACAAGACCGGCAGAGCCAAACAAAGAAACATGAAACAAAGACAAAACAGATTTAAGCTTCTTTGGTTTAGTGCACTTATATGTAGTGCACAAATACTCCTTCAGTAGAATGACTGTATATTCAGAGGCTTTCCCAATCCTTTAGATAGTGTGTGTGGTTTGGGGGTGGGAGGGGCAACCCGGCTGATCTACAATTAAAAAGTGTAGACCCAGACAAAAGACATGTTGGCTTAACAACTGGAGATGCACTTTCCACGACTTAAATCTGCCTGACACCATGTTGTCCTCTCTCTGCACCATAAATTATCCCTTCATTTCACCCGTCTGCAGTCAGGGTCATTCAATTACAACCAGAGGCCTTGTGTTAATTGAAGGCTGTCCATTTGGGCCGTGCTTTCATTAATTACACGAGCACTCTCTCTGATCACATCTGTGAGGTCCTGCCCTGCGTTTATCGATGGACGGCACAATAATATCTTACACTACTATACCTGTTTCACTTTAAAAAATCAAAGTAATCATCTTAAGGAGTGAATCAATTCTATTTCTATTGTATTGAATTCTATTTCAAAAGGTGTGGAATAAAAAATAGAACTAAAATACAATGCAATGCATAACTCAAAATATGGCTAAAACACCTGTGAAAAATCAGTTCCTTCATATTAACAAGCACATTTGGCCCTGTTCTTACAGACTTTTCTGCGAGTGCAGGCAAACACCGCTTGAGAAAATGACACAATGCAGTTAGGCTTGATCTGATGTTTTTGGGACTGTGCTGCCCCCTGTTGAACACTATCAGACTCTCACTGTGTTCACTGCATCCTTTCTGGAACTTGAGCATAATGATGTTAAAAACACAATGTGTTACCTTCAAAAAGAGTCTGGAATATAATATTGTAGTAAATGTGCTCTCAGCAATTCTAACTAAAATCATACTGCTACATTTACAACATTTTTACAACATTAAAATATTCAATTTTATTCAGTTTGTCTGTTAATATGATTTTGGTTTCACTTACAAACTTTTCTGTGCGATTTGTGTGCAGTTATATGCAATTTTACAACTTTGTTGCCACACTGCAAAAAAATAAAAAACTCTTCAGGCGGAGACCAATTTGCATATTCATGTTTCCGTCTAAAAAATGTTTTTTTTTTTTTGTTTGTTTTTTTTACTTAAATCCTGTAAACTTTTTTAAATAGTCCACTGGTGTGCATGATTCCTATATTTTCCATCATATTTTATCGTATAGCATATTTTATATCATTTTTAATACATATTGCCTAAATTTAAGCTCATTTAACAAATATTATAAGTAAAAATTAAACATTTAAATGTAATTCAAGTGTAATCGCCCAGTCTCTGTTTCCACCGTATAATGGCGCTGGATCTCATGCCGGAGATGACTCACGTCTGACCCAGGAGCTGGGTAACACAAAAACGACCCAAACACTGGGTTTTTACGTCTGACCCAGGAGCTGGGTAACACAAAACTACCCAAACACTGGGTTATTACGTCTGACCCAGGAGCTGGGTAACACAAAACTACCCAAACACTGGGTTATTACGTCTGACCCAGGAGCTGGGTAACACAAAAACGACCCAAACGCTGGAATGTTACGTCTGACCCAGGAGCTATGTAACACAAAAACGACCCAAACGCTGGAATGTTACTTCTGACCCAGGAGCTGGGTAACACAAAAACGACCCAAACGCTGGAATGTTACGTCTGACCCAGGAGCTGGGTAACACAAAAACTACCCAAACGCTGGGTTGTTACGTCTGACCCAGGAGCTGGGTAACACAAAAACTACCCAAACACTGGGTTATTACGTCTGACCCAGGAGCTGGGTAACACAAAACGACCCAAACGCTGGGTTGTTACGTCTGACCCAGGAGCTGGGTAACACAAAACTACCCAAACACTGGGTTATTACGTCTGACCCAGGAGCTGGGTAACACAAAAACGACCCAAACGCTGGAATGTTACGTCTGACCCAGGAGCTGGGTAACACAAAAACGACCCAAACGCTGGAATGTTACTTCTGACCCAGGAGCTGGGTAACACAAAAACGACCCAAACGCTGGAATGTTACGTCTGACCCAGGAGCTGGGTAACACAAAAACTACCCAAACGCTGGGTTTTTACGTCTGACCCAGGAGCTGGGTAACACAAAACTACCCAAACACTGGGTTATTACGTCTGACCCAGGAGCTGGGTAACACAAAACTACCCAAACACTGGGTTATTACGTCTGACCCAGGAGCTGGGTAACACAAAAACGACCCAAACGCTGGAATGTTACGTCTGACCCAGGAGCTGGGTAACACAAAAACGACCCAAACGCTGGAATGTTACTTCTGACCCAGGAGCTGGGTAACACAAAAACGACCCAAACGCTGGAATGTTACGTCTGACCCAGGAGCTGGGTAACACAAAAACTACCCAAACGCTGGGTTGTTACGTCTGACCCAGGAGCTGGGTAACACAAAAACTACCCAAACACTGGGTTATTACGTCTGACCCAGGAGCTGGGTAACACAAAAACGACCCAAACGCTGGAATGTTACGTCTGACCCAGGAGCTGGGTAACACAAAAACGACCCAAACGCTGGAATGTTACTTCTGACCCAGGAGCTGGGTAACACAAAAACTACCCAAACACTGGGTTATTACGTCTGACCCAGGAGCTGGGTAACACAAAAACGACCCAAACGCTGGGTTGTTATGTCTGACCCAGGAGCTGGGTAACACAAAAACGACCCAAACGCTGGAATGTTACGTCTGACCCAGGAGCTGGGTAACACAAAAACTACCCAAACGCTGGGTTGTTACGTCTGACCCAGGAGCTGGGTAACACAAAAACTACCCAAACACTGGGTTATTACGTCTGACCCAGGAGCTGGGTAACACAAAAACGACCCAAACGCTGGGTTGTTATGTCTGACCCAGGAGCTGGGTAGCATAAAAACGACCCAAACACTGGTAAAATAACCCAAAAAAGGCTTTACCCAGTACTTGGGTAGAAAAAATAACCTAAGATTTTTTAGCGTGTACTAAATGAAGCAAGGGTGTCGAGTTACATTCAAACTATTTTGAAGAAATTATTTTCACAGGAGAAAAAAAAAATTATAATTTTGATTATCAAAGATGAGACATGCCCCTTCCATCTGAGCGTTCAAATCAAAGGCTAAAATCAGGATGGAAAATGGCCTTTTTAAAAAAGTATAATATTTGTTAAAAATAAAAATGATAAATAATAATAAAAAAAGCAGTTCCTGACCCCTTTAATGATGATAACCCTGCCTGGAACTGAACTGGTCTCTGGGCCGCGCTCTTTCATCACACACTGACCCCTCAGAGAAGATGCGGTGCGTTTGTACTTGAAGTGATTTTTACATGAAAGTTTATTTGAATATTTCACATGCAATTCACGAAGCATGCCTGGAATTAAATGATTTCACCTCTGCATCAAAAAGTGATCGTAAAATAGTAATCGCAGAATTTAATATATGCAAAGGACGGCGTTTGTAAAGATGCAGATGTTTTGTAGCCTACATGTGCGTTTGTACATTGTACATGTGACATTTGACATTAAAGTGTTTCTTCAGCTAAAATATTTTGACGTTATGTAATGTAAAAGAATCTCTCTATCTGTATAAACTTCAACTGACGCTTGTCTGCTGTCCACAAGTTTCCGTCCTCCAGCACTATTTGGTCAAACAGAGCGAGGATTCCAGCTGCCGTTTCATTCCTGCTGCCATTAACATGACTTTGCTATTGGGCAAACAGCAGACGACGTGACACATGTGGCCAAATCTGGTCATGATACAGCAGAAGCGATTCTCAAGATCTGCACTTATGCAAAGAAAACATATTTATGAATGATCAATATATTAAACATTAAAAACGGATCCCCTCCTTTATTAATATAGAGCAAAACACATGAAATAACACTTGTTTTTAACATTTACATGCATGCATTCACATTAAAATGGGAAGATGTATGTACACAATAAAGGATAAAGCTTTACATGTAATGATATTTTTGTCTACATTTCTAAATATTTTTATTTGTATCAATAAATAGCCATACGTGTTCAATGCATATATTGCAGTATATTGGAAAATACAAGCACTACACTGTATAAAAAATGTTTTCATGAGTTATCACAACATTTTTTCTTTTGTCAGATCAACTTAAATTAATGTGGTTCAGATAACAAAATATTTTGAGTTTCTGCCGATTAAACCAATCGCCTTCATAAGTCAAATTTTTAATTTCCAATGAAGTCAGAATTTTAAGTCAACCAGATAACTTGATATATTATTTAATATATCGCATTATATTCCCATGTATTTTTGTTTCGTAAGGGTGGAGTCTGGACTCAGACCAATAAAAGACACTCTGAATTTACGGTGTTTATACAAGGCTTGCATTTTTCGACAAGATGGTGGATGTGTGTGTTGATTTTGATCTTCTTGCACTCGGTCGGCTACAGAACTGAACATGTAAATCCATGAACCTCACAAATTAATTTAAAATTTGAGAAAGCGAATCTGAACAATCCATCGATATTAAACGTCTCAGTTTTAATATACATGTACACTGTAAACAATAATTGTTGGTTTAACTTCAAGTAAGTTACCTGCTAACTTAAAAATTTGAGTTAATACAATGAAGGCGATTGGTTTAATCAACAGAAACTCAAAATATTGTTATCTGAACTACATTAATTATCTAAAAAATGCGAAAATAATTGTTTACAGTGTATGTTAATATGATTTTGGTGTCATTTTCAACCTTTATATGCAATTTTAACAACTTTGTTGCCACACTGCAAAAAAAAAAAAAAAAGATGTTAAGTTCAAGATAACTTCATTTTGACACATTTTTCAGAAAACAAGACCTAATATCTAAAGTCATTCGGCTTCTCCAGTAAATGCATCTTTATTTAAGAAAGTTTCGATATTTATACTGGAAAACAAGACAAAAATACTGAAGAAGAACATCATTTTTAACATAATGATATAAATAGTGTTACAGCTCAAATAATACAATATGTTTTAACCGTGTCTTTATAAAAATATTTAAGTACTCTACACATTTCTGCTTTTAAATCCTCCAAAAATAAGTGACCTTGGATGTTAATTTTCAGTGTGGTTATTCCGCTGATCGACCTTAACATGCATTGAAGAAATATTCCATTGCCGTTAGAGTTGAAGTGCTTTCTGATGTCATACGAACACATGGTTTACATCGAAACATTTTTTATCACTGTCATCGATTATACGTTTTTCTGAGATCAACCATTCAGTAGCCAGCCGTCGTCACACATTCTCAGACGTTTGTCTTGCTTTGACTCATTAGGCATCAGAAATAAGACATGATGTTTTCATCTTTCAGCAGGATTGTGTTGAAGGATGGTGTGTCTGTGTGAATAAAGCCAGCAGGGACTGCGTTTCATCCTGTGTGGACGAGAGCGTCTCTGTTTTATCTCAGGCCATTCTTGGGGTCAAATAGAAGGTTTACTAAAGCACATACACCACATCATGGCCTTATAAGCAATTACAATCACACAGCGAACACAGCTGGTAACATACATACATTTCAGTCATTCACATTTGAGTTAGTTTAGGAAGTTTTTGTGGCAGTTTAAGTTGGTTTTTGTTGGCTCTGTTTCAGTAAAGGAGAGAGAAATATTCACTGATGCAAAACAGCATCTTTTCCTTTCTGTGGAATTTGCTTCCCGGTTCTTGCGTCTGTGTACTTTTGTGTCAGACTAATTTGTGACGAGGAATCGTAATGGCCAGATGGTTCTCAAGCATCTGAGGATGAAAATGAGCAGTTTGAGCACATCATGTTCATATTTTAACAGAATAAAAGCTGTCATAAAAATGCCACTGCGGTATATAAATGTGCATTTACACAGAAATTGCGATTGCAGCATTAAAACAGATATTTTAAATATTAACCCTATAAAGCTGACTGTATCATATCGTACTCTAAATGATCGACATGATCTGATAAACCTGTAACACACAATCTGCTGCAGTCCTTCTGCCATATGACTGATAGTTCAGACTGTTTTAGCAAGTCAAAGTCTTTTAGTAGGATTGTAAAACCTTCAGCTGTCTTTCTGATGTGAAATCTGCTCTGATTTTTATTTTTTATGAAATGCACACTCTAATCACTGGACAGAACACATGTTGGGTTAATTTAACCCTGCAAACTGGGTTATTTAAAATCATGAGTATCAAATATGATCATCATCTTTTGAGGAAGGTTTATCTCTCAATCATCATTATATTGCATTATATGTTTTAAAACTACAGAGATTTGATCATAAATCTAAGCATTTAACTATCATCTTACTGAGACATTATTGGCAGATATAGAGACGACTGATATTTATATGCATTTTATGTAAGTATCTGCTATACTGTGATAAAGATCTCATTGATTTACATTACAAGCGTCCATATAAATCCATATAATCATCAGCATTGCACCAAATTGTATATTTTTGCTCAGTATGAGCCTGATGTATCAAATATGATGCTCAACAAAAAACACATATGCAAACTTTAAAAAAAAATTTTTTAAAAAAAGAGTTCCATTTAAAAAGTGTATTTTTAGACTATTATTTCTTATGTAACAATGTAAAAACTGCTGGGTTAAAAACTACCCAAGTTGGGTTAAAAAAAATATGGACAACCCCAGTGATTGGGTTGTTTTAACCCAGCGGTTGGGTTAAATGTTTGCCCAACATGCTGGATAATTTTATTTAACTCAACTAAAGCTAAAAAATCACTGTATTGCTTGCTTAAAATGAACCCAAAAATATGTTCGAAATCAACATTTATTAATGTTTAATTAATAAATAAACAATAAAGATTTATTAAATTGCTAATTAATAAATGTTCACCTTTTGATTATTATTGTTGTCTCTAGTAATTATGTGTCTGATTTTCAATTTACAACATATTTTTGTTCATTAGTTGCATTAAATAAAACTACCCAGCAGGTTGGGCAAACATTTAACCCAACCTCTAAACTCTAAAAAATGCTGGGTTAAAAACAACCCAAGTTGGGTTGAAAATGGACAAACCCAGCAATTGGGTTGTTTTAGCCCAGTGGTTGGGTTAAATGTTTGCCCAACGTGCTGGGTAGTTTTATTTAGCTCAACTGTTGTCACGGTATCCACAGAAACAAGCCAGCAAGATCCAAGTGCAGAGGTTATTTAATGTGCAATCCAAAAATCATAAATCCAGAACAGGCAGGGGTCAAAATCCAAAAAGGCAGTCAAACATGAAACAAGAAAACAAACAAAGAAACGAGTGACCTGAACTGAAACCTCCATAACAAAAGCAGAAACAAACAGGGTATAAATAGACAGACACTAATGAGAGAACACAAAACAGCTGGGTGCAATAACATGGAATAATGAGTCCAGGGAAGTGCATTATGGGTGATGAAGTTCATAAGTGGGGTGAGACACAGTCCAGGTTGGAGTGCCCTCTAGTGGCAAACAAGGGCACTCCCAGTAATGATCATGACATTACCTCCCCTCAAAGGAGCGGCTACCAGACGCTCCACCAGACATACAAAAAAAAAAAAAAAACACAAAAACTCAGGAGGGAGGTGGAAAGGAGGAGGACCAGGGGGAGGGATGGTGGGCCAGGTCCAGAGTCTCCAACAGAAGGCCAGGGAGGAGCCGGGGGAACAGTCCATGGAGACTCTAGTGGGGTTGGGGTTCTGGCAAGTTGCCAAGGCAGTGCTGAAGGAACTGACCAAGCGGGTGTCAACAGGTCTGGAGTCCTGGCTGACTGCCAGGGCGGTGCTGGAGGAACTGACCATGCAGGTGCCAGCAGGTCTGGGGTCCTGGCTGACTGCCAGGGCGGTGCTGGAGGAACTGACCATGCAGGTGCCAGCAGGTCTGGGGTCCTGGCTGACTGCCAGGGTGGTGCTGGGGGAACTGACCATGCGGGTGCCAGCATGTCTGGAGTCCTGGCTGACTGCCAGGGCGGCGCTGGAGGAACTGACCAGGCAGGCTCCAGCAGGTCTACAGTCCTGGCTGATTGCCAGGGTGGCCATGGAGGAACTGACCAGGCGGGCGCCGGCAGGTCTGGAGTCCAGGCTGATTGCCAGGGTGGCGCTGGAGGAACAGACCAGGCGGATTTCAATGGTTCCAACGGCCTGGGCGGTAGCAGCAGGGCAGACCAAGGGTGCTCCATGGCCATATCAGGGAGAGCGGGCAGCTCTGTGACGGCCTCCGTGGCCGTATCAGGAAGAGCGGGCAGCTCGGTGACAGCGGCGGCGGCAGGGCAAGGCGCTTGGTTGGCGCCGGCAGGGCAAGGCGCTTGGTTGGCGCCGGCAGGGCAAGGCGCTTGGTTGGCGCCGGCAGGGCAAGGTACTTGGGAAAACGAAGAACAACCTTTAGAGTGGTCTCCGGGCCTTGAAGGACGGAGGAAGCCCTTCTCCTCCCTTTCCTCCTCTTATGAGGGTGAGGCTGTGGCTCTATGCCTACCTCATCTGTGGGCACAGAAATGGACCCACAGGCTGGAACAGACTCTGAAGTGAACTCCTCTAGAGCGGACTCACTGGCTGGAGCGGACTCACTGGCTGGAGCGGACTCACTGGCTGGAGCGGACTCACTGACTGGAGCGGACTCACTGACTGGAGCGGACTCACTGACTGGAGCAGGCTCTGGAGTGGACTCACTGACTGGAGCGGACTCTGGAGTGGACTCACTGACTGGAGCGGACTCTGGAGTTGATTCACTAACTGGAGCCGACTCACTGACTGGAGCGGGCTCTGGAGTGGACTCACTGGCTGGAGCGGGCTCTAGAGTGGACTCACTGGCTGGAGCGGGCTCTAGAGTGGACTCACTGGCTGGAGCGGGCTCTAGAGTGGACTCACTGGCTGGAGCGGGTTCTGGAGTGGACTCACTGGCTGGAGCGGGTTCTGGAGCGGACTCATTAACTGGAGCGGGCTCTGGAGCGGACTCACTGGCTGGAGCGGGCTCTGGAGCGAACTCACTGGCTGGAGCGGGCTCTGGAGCGGACTCACTGGCTGGAGCGGACTCTGGAATGGACTCACTGGCTGGAGCGGACTCTGGAATGGACTCACTGGCTGGAGCGGACTCATTAACTGGAGCGGGCTCTGGAGTGGACTCACTGGCTGGAGCGGGCTCTGGAGTGGACTCACTGGATGGAGCGGACTCTGGAATGGACTCACTGGCTGGAGCGGACTCTGGAATGGACTCACTGGCTGGAGCGGACTCATTAACTGAAGTTCATAAGTGGGGTGAGACACAGTCCAGGTTGGAGTGCCCTCTAGTGGCAAACAAGGGCACTCCCAGTAATGATCATGACATTACCTCCCCTCAAAGGAGCGGCTACCAGACGCTCCACCAGACATACAAAAAAAAAACAAAAAACACAAAAACTCAGGAGGGAGGTGGAAAGGAGGAGGACCAGGGGGAGGGATGGTGGGCCAGGTCCAGAGTCTCCAACAGAAGGCCAGGGAGGAGCCGGGGGAACAGTCCATGGAGACTCTAGTGGGGTTGGGGTTCTGGCAAGTTGCCAAGGCAGTGCTGAAGGAACTGACCAAGCGGGTGTCAACAGGTCTGGAGTCCTGGCTGACTGCCAGGGCGGTGCTGGAGGAACTGACCATGCAGGTGCCAGCAGGTCTGGGGTCCTGGCTGACTGCCAGGGTGGTGCTGGGGGAACTGACCATGCGGGTGCCAGCAGGTCTGGGGTCCTGGCTGACTGCCAGGGTGGCGCTGGAGGAACTGACCAGGCAGGCTCCAGCAGGTCTACAGTCCTGGCTGATTGCCAGGGTGGCGATGGAGGAACTGACCAGGCGGGCGCCGGCAGGTCTGGAGTCCAGGCTGATTGCCAGGGTGGCGCTGGAGGAACAGACCAGGCGGATTTCAATGGTTCCAACGGCCTGGGCGGTAGCAGCAGGGCAGACCAAGGGTGCTCCATGGCCATATCAGGGAGAGCGGGCAGCTCTGTGACGGCCTCCGTGGCCGTATCAGGAAGAGCGGGCAGCTCGGTGACAGCGGCGGCGGCAGGGCAAGGCGCTTGGTTGGCGCCGGCAGGGCAAGGCGCTTGGTTGGCGCCGGCAGGGCAAGGCGCTTGGTTGGCGCCGGCAGGGCAAGGCGCTTGGTTGGCGCCGGCAGGGCAAGGCGCTTGGTTGGCGCCGGCAGGGCAAGGCGCTTGGTTGGCGCCGGCAGGGCAAGGCGCTTGGTTGGCGCCGGCAGGGCAAGGTACTTGGGAAAACGAAGAACAACCTTTAGAGTGGTCTCCGGGCCTTGAAGGACGGAGGAAGCCCTTCTCCTCCCTTTCCTCCTCTTATGAGGGTGAGGCTGTGGCTCTATGCCTACCTCATCTGTGGGCACAGAAATGGACCCACAGGCTGGAACAGACTCTGAAGCGAACTCCTCTAGAGCGGACTCACTGGCTGGAGCGGACTCACTGGCTGGAGCGGACTCACTGGCTGGAGCGGACTCACTGGCTGGAGCGGACTCACTGGCTGGAGCGGACTCACTGGCTGGAGCGGACTCACTGACTGGAGCGGACTCACTGACTGGAGCAGGCTCTGGAGTGGACTCACTGACTGGAGCAGGCTCTGGAGTGGACTCACTGGCTGGAGCAGGCTCTGGAGTGGACTCACTGACTGGAGCGGACTCTGGAGTGGATTCACTAACTGGAGCCGACTCACTGACTGGAGCGGGCTCTGGAGTGGACTCACTGGCTGGAGCGGGCTCTAGAGTGGACTCACTGGCTGGAGCGGGCTCTAGAGTGGACTCACTGGCTGGAGCGGGCTCTAGAGTGGACTCACTGGCTGGAGCGGGCTCTAGAGTGGACTCACTGGCTGGAGCGGGCTCTAGAGTGGACTCACTGGCTGGAGCGGGCTCTAGAGTGGACTCACTGGCTGGAGCGGGCTCTAGAGTGGACTCACTGGCTGGAGCGGGCTCTAGAGTGGACTCACTGGCTGGAGCGGGCTCTAGAGTGGACTCACTGGCTGGAGCGGGTTCTGGAGTGGACTCACTGGCTGGAGCGGGTTCTGGAGCGGACTCATTAACTGGAGCGGGCTCTGGAGCGGACTCACTGGCTGGAGCGGGCTCTGGAGCGAACTCACTTGCTGGAGCGGGCTCTGGAGCGGACTCACTTGCTGGAGCGGGCTCTGGAGCGGACTCACTGGCTGGAGCGGGCTCTGGAATGGACTCACTGGCTGGAGCGGACTCATTAACTGGAGCGGGCTCTGGAGTGGACTCACTGGCTGGAGCGGGCTCTGGAGTGGACTCACTGGATGGAGCGGACTCTGGAATGGACTCACTGGCTGGAGCGGACTCTGGAATGGACTCACTGGCTGGAGCGGACTCATTAACTGGAGCGGGCTCTGGAGTGGACTCACTGGCTGGAGCGGGTTCTGGAGTGGACTCACTGGCTGGAGCGGGTTCTGGAGCGGACTCATTAACTGGAGCGGGCTCTGGAGCGGACTCACTGGCTGGAGCGGGCTCTGGAGCGAACTCACTGGCTGGAGCGGGCTCTGGAGCGAACTCACTGGCTGGAGCGGGCTCTGGAGCGGACTCACTGGCTGGAGCGGGCTCTGGAATGGACTCACTGGCTGGAGCGGACTCATTAACTGGAGCGGGCTCTGGAGTGGACTCACTGGCTGGAGCGGGCTCTGGAGTGGACTCACTGGATGGAGCGGACTCTGGAATGGACTCACTGGCTGGAGCGGGCTCTGGAATGGACTCACTGGCTGGAGCGGGCTCTGGAGTGGACTCACTGGCTGGAGCGGGCTCTGGAGTGGACTCACTGGCTGGAGCGGGCTCTGGAGTGGACTCACTGGCTGGAGCGGGCTCTGGAGTGGACTCACTGGCTGGAGCGGGCTCTGGAGTGGACTCACTGGCTGGAGCGGGCTCTGGAATGGACTCACTGGCTGGAGCGTACTCTGGAATGGACTCACTGGCTGGAGCGGACTCTGGAATGGACTCACTGGCTGGAGCGGACTCATTAACTGGAGCGGGCTCTGGAATGGACTCACTGGCTGGAGCGGACTCATTAACTGGAGCGGGCTCTGGAGTGGACTCACTGGCTGGAGCGGACTCTGGAATGGACTCACTGGCTGGAGCGGACTCATTAACTGGAGTGGGCTCTGGAGTGGACTCACTGGCTGGAGCGGACTCTGGAATGGACTCACTGGCTGGAGCGGACTCATTAACTGGAGCGGGCTCTGGAGTGGACTCACTGGCTGGAGCGGACTCTGGAGTGGACTCACTGGCTGGAGCTGACTCACTGGCTGGAGCTGACTCACTGGCTGGAGCTGACTCCGGGCCTTGAAGGATGGAAGAGGCCTTCCTCCTTCTCCTCCTCCTCCCTTTACCGGAGTGAAGCTGAGGCTCAGTGTCCACCTCCTCTGAAGACTCTGGAGTGGACTCACTGGCTGGAGCGGGCTCTGGAGAGGCCTCCGGGCCTTGAAGGATGAAGGAAGCCTTCTTCCTCCTCCTCCTCCTTTTACCGGAGTGAAGCTGAGGCTCAGTGCTCACCTCCTTTGTGGCCTCTGGAACGGACTCACGAGCTGGAGCGGAATCTGGATCGAACTCACTGGTTGGAACGGGGTCCGGCTGACCCAGTGTGGCCCACCCACTCCGATGTTCGAGATAGTGGACGAACCCCCAAAAATCCAGGTCCTCCAGTCCATTCAACTCCCACAGAGGCAACGGGTCATCCAGGCAACCATTAAAAATCTCTTTCAGCGCCTCATCATTATACCGCAGCCCTCTTGAAAATGTCCAAAAAAACTGGGCAAAACACCCTATCTCTCTCCCCTCCTGTCGCAGAGCCAGCACAGCCCGAACAAGAGCCATCCGCTCCCTCACCGTGGCTGGAGGAGTGATCTGGATAACCATCCTGCTGGATCTAGTATTGATGGAGGTTTCTGTCACGGTATCCACAGAAACAAGCCGGCAAGATCCAAGTGCAGAGGTTATTTAATGTGCAATCCAAAAATCATAAATCCAGAACAGGCAGGGGTCAAAATCCAAAAAGGCAGTCAAACATGAAACAAGAAAACAAACAAAGAAACGAGTGACCAGGGGCCTGTACCATGATGGTAGATGAACAAACTCAGGGTTATAGGATTAGTTTCGAGTTGACAAAACCAAACCACTCCAATTCGGCTTTGTTGGTACCATGATGCTGATCATCAACTTTCTCTGTCAACTCAGGCTTTGATCCTGAGTCTGTGAAGTGTGTGCACATGAATCTGTGACATCAGTGGTGAACAGCCAATCACATGCCTTGCAACAGAAATAAACTGTGATTCACTTCTCACGAGAGAGCCAGCGAGATTCAATTAACTGAAAATTAAGAATTTAAACGCATTTACACTAATGGAAAATACTTATCTTTGAAAGAGGACAAATAAAAGAAATGATCTTTCTCTATCAGTCCAAGTGAAGTTAGTTTATATGGTTAATAATATATAGCGATAGAGACTCAAACATACAAGCTCACATGTAGTCATATTTAAATAGTATATTTACACCTTATTTATATTAGCCTACATATGATCAATATTCATTGAAACTAAGTGCTTAATAACAACTGTTAAACTAAACTTGCATGTGTGTAATGGATTAATAAAAATATAGATCATATACAAATCATATATAAATTATATTATCATTAAAACCAGACAATTTCATCATTAAATATTTGTTTTTACTATATAATGACCTTTAATTTGGAGGAAGAGAAACTGGGGGAGTGACTTTATTGCGTTGGGTGTGTCAGTGTCACTTAGCTTACACCTGATTGGTCCAATTTCAGTTTGAGATCTCTAACCCTGAACATAACCTGCCCCGGAGCAGGTTAGCCGTGGAGCGTAAGTTACCATGGCGATGAACACCGCTAAAAGCCAAGTCACTTTCATGGTACCTAAAACCCAGGATTGGTGCAAACTAATCTGAAACTTACCTGGCTAGCCAGCTAATCCAGCTTCATGGTACAGGCCCCTGAACTGAAACCTCCATAACAAAAGCAGAAACAAACAGGGTATAAATAGACAGACACTAATGAGAGAACACAAAACAGCTGGGTGCAATAACATGGAATAATGAGTCCAGGGAAGTGCATTATGGGTGATGAAGTTCATAAGTGGGGTGAGACACAGTCCGGGTTGGAGTGCCCTCTAGTGGCAAACAAGGGCACTCCCAGTAATGATCATGACAACTGTTGTATAAAATCTACTGTATTGCTCGCTTAAAATGAACCCAAAATATGCTGGAAATTTACATTTATTAATATGTTTAATAAATGAGCATTTATGAATAAGATAATGAATAATAAACACTAAACATTTATTAAATTGCTTATTAATAAATGTACACCTTTTGATTATTATTGTTGCCTCTAGCAATTATGTGTCTGATTTTTAATTTCTCACCTATTTTGGATTCAGTTTAAGCCAGACATACAGTCATTTTTAATCAGTAGTTGGGTTAAATAAAACTACCCAGCAGGTTGGGCAAACATTAAACCCAACCACTGGCTGGCCCAATTGCTGGGTTTGTCCATTTTCGATCCAACCTGGGTTAAAAATATTAAATGATAGTGAACACTTCACAATAAGGTTCTGTATATGTTGTTCTGGGAGGAAAATTAATGAAGCTGACTTATCAGCACACAGTGTTTAGAAGAGTTTAGTACGGCTGTGAGACAGTCTAAATATAAAATCCATCAGCCAAGAGCTTGCCTAAGAAATTCCATGTTTCGCTTGCCATGAACACACCTTCTTCCAAGAATTCATTTTTCCTTAATTCATCATTTCCAAAGAAACAACACAACGGCCTCCAGCAATATCCACAGGCCACTCTGATACAGAGACAGACCATTTGCCATTGAGGGAATAATAAATTGCCAATATATCCATGGAGAAATGCATCTCAGTCTCCATCTGTGAGTTAAAGGTGAGTGCGAGTGTGAAAGCGAATGTGTTCTGGCCTCAGGGACTCGAGGGCATGTCCTTCTAACAGGTTTATTGGGAGGTGAATGGCGTGTCACTGCCGGATAATTCCTTGCGAATGCTTCACTCAGTCTTTCTCTGACATAGACTGCCAATCATTGCACCTCGGGACTCCCATCACCGCTTTATTGTCCGACGGAGCCACAGTCATCTCCAGTCAGCCCGAGGAGGTGATGAGGTGTGAATTGGGCTGTTTTCACACTCGGTCTGAATCTGAATCTTGGTTCCCGGCCCTTAATTTTTTAACATTTGCGTCATCAACATTGACTTTAGCGGCATGTGTTTATCACTGTATCTAGGTAATGATTCTGGAGAAGGCGTCAGTTTTACTGCTTCCCTTTAGATTTACTACTAAAGCTCTGCGAGCTGCTCTCCTAATGCAGAGAAGATGCTTTCAGCAATGCATCGTGTTATAAAAAGTGTAAATCTGAAAATTATACATCACTGATAGTGGTTGATAAGATGGATTACATGCACTGAAAACTGTATAGTTCACATCTCAGACCATAATATATATCTCAGATAATTCTCAAAATTCACAATCTCAAGACCAACCAAAAACATATTAGTTAAATATGAGAAAAAAGCATGCATTTGTTTTATTTAGGTCATTTATATTTTATTAGATAAGATTTATTAAATTGATTGCATGACCACACATCTTGTAGTTCGTTATAAAAATGAAGATGAACAAAGAGTGTGTTTGCATTCTTTGTGGCAGACGGGATGAAGGATTTGGTGAGTTCATTCCGTGAAGGATTGGTCATTCTGATTCAAACTGGTGACTCCTGAGTTTGTGAGTCGTTTAGAATGATTCATTGCTCATAAGATTCACTTGTTTGTGATTTGTTTTTCCTTTTTTAGCTCGTACGGAGTGCTGCTATTGAGAATGAGAAGCAGAAATGCCAATTGCCAGTAACAAGTCAAATAAATGCACCAACAAACGTGTTATTGAAATTGAAAACTGTAATTTTCATATTTCTGACATGGAATCCATTAAGTTGTTCAATTGGATTTAAAGGGTTAGTTTACCGAAAAATTAAATTTCTGTCATTAATTCCTCACCCTCATGTCGTTCCACATCCAAAAGACATCTTCAGAACACAAATTAAGATATTTTTGATGAAATCCGATGGCTCAATGAGGCCTCCATAGACAGCAAGATAATTAACACTTTCAGATGTCCAGAAAGCTACTAAAGACATCATTAAAACAGTCATGTGACTGCAGTGGTTCAACCTTAATGTTATGAAGCGAGGAGAATGCTTTTTATGCTCCAAAAAAACAAATAATTACATTTTTCAACAATATCTAGTGATCAAAACACTGCTTCATGAAGCTTTACGAATCTTTTGTTTCGAATCAGTGGTTCAGAGCGTGAATCAAACTGTCAAAGTCACGCCCCCCAGTGGTGAACTATTGAAATTTCGAAACACTTATGATGTAACGAATCGTCGTTTACTGAAATCACGTAACTTTGGCAGTTTGATTCACGCTCCGAACCACTGATTCGAAACAAAAGATTCGTAAAGCTTCATATTCTACGTCAGAAAGGCCCCCCTCACAACCTCATACATTTATAAGATTTGTAAGCAAACAAACCGCTTTTGTTATTTATTTTCACAAAAAATATGTTGCTCCATCAATGTTCAATAAAAATATTTTTATTATGCAATATTGCACTATGGAAGTAATAAAAAGCTTGTCAAATTTGCCCCTATTTGGGTGTGAGCAAAAACACGCCGTTTTAGTGTGTGTGTGTCCCTTTAAATGCAAATGAACTCCGCTTTCCAGAAGAGGGCGGAGCTTTAACAGCTCAACAACAAAGCTGGAGAATCTCACGCAGCCAAAATGAGGAAAGTGTTCAGCCCAACATGGCCCCGCCCACTTTGTTGTGTGTTCTCGGGGTTAGTGATGTCACTAACCTGGGAAGAAGCTCGTTGTAGTCCCTACCAGCCGTTTGTAGTCCTTAAACAGCAAAAATCTCTCTTTGCATTGAACTTTGAGCATCGTAACTTTGCAGATGTTGTTTATGATCAAACAGCAACATTACACACTAACTAAAGTTAAAAAAGTCAAATCATAATCAACCACCCCTTTGACTCAAATACTTTAAACCTCTGACTGCAGATAATTGTGGAAATGCAATAGAAGTTGTTTTTGCTGTTGGGAACGCAAAAATGTTATTAGCTACAGTCTCCCATCCCAGTTTACCCTGTTTACTTCCACATTTCCAAAAATGTGAAAAGGGCGCATGAAAGCATGAGGCTATTATATCTTGCTCTCTTTCTATATATATATATCAAGAGACATTTCAGTCAAGCCCTCACTGATTGTAACCACAGAAACAACCGTCCTTAAAACTGTGCTGATGAGAGCAACAGCTCATCAAGAATGAGGCATGGTGGAGATGGAGAGGACCTGTGCCCTCCGGTGATCTGGAGTGTGTTGTTGACTGAGGCCGGACACGGTGTTCAGCAGCTTGTTTGCTTTTCCTACTCGTATTGGACATATACGGTGGTCTGTCTGCCGGCGGCCCGTCCGCGCTCGCTGCTGCTCGGAGAATGTAAACAGATCCAGAGCCAAACATGGGAGCAGCAGAGATTCACCATTCTGTGCAAAGTGATATTGATGAGAATTATGATAAAAAACACTATATTATCGATCACAGGCATTCACACTCTTTACAATAAAGGTTCCAAAAGGGGGTGAGGTCCAAGAATCTGTTTCACAAAACATAATTTTTCTTGGTTATAGGAACATTCCATTTGAACATTCTTCAAACATCATTCTGAAACAAGTAGTAACATTAGACTATCAT
The DNA here is from genome assembly GCF_024489055.1 of Chanodichthys erythropterus. Taxonomy (NCBI): domain Eukaryota; kingdom Metazoa; phylum Chordata; class Actinopteri; order Cypriniformes; family Xenocyprididae; genus Chanodichthys; species Chanodichthys erythropterus. Next base: position 23,316,551 of record NC_090239.1, read on the forward strand.
CCATTACATGATGTATAAATAACAGTTTTGTGCTAATGTTTTGAGAACATTATTAAAGACCAGATAACTTTAACATTCTATTAACGTTACTAGAAGAACATTTGTTCATAACTTTGAGAAAACGTTCTGAAAATGTTTCCTGTTAGCTGCGACAGAAGAACCATTTTTGGTTGAACGGTTCTTAAAGAACCACTTTTTTCTTAAAAATAAAGGGTTTTATTGGTGATTAGAGCTTTTAACATCCTTGGAACCTTTTCTGTAAACAAAAGGTTCTTCTCATTAAGAAAATAAGTGATCAGTGAAATGTTCTTTGGAGAAACCCCTTTTTCTGCAAAACCCTGTATTGAAAGGTTTTTCCATGGATGTTTTGGATTAGTTCACTTCTGAATGAAAATTTCCTAATTATTTACTTGCCCAATGTCATCCAAGATGTTCATGTCTTTCTTTCTTCAGTGGAAAAGAAATGAAGGTTTTTGAGGAAAACATTCCAGGATTTTTCTCCATATAGTTGGGGTTCAACGTGTTGAAGGTCCAAATTAAAGCTTCAAAGGGCTTTAAATGATCCCAGACGAGGAATAAGAGTCTTATCTAGAGAAACCATCAGTCATTTTCTAAACAAAATAAACATTATATACTTTTTACCACAAATGCTCGTCTTGCACTGCTCTGTGATGCTCCACGCATGACGTAATCATGTTGGAAAGGTTACGTGTGATGTAGGCAGAAGTACAGATCTAGTGTTTACAAAGCGAACATGCAAAGACTAAGTCAAACAACGATGTTGGATGATTTTGAAGTTGGAGGAGAAAATGAGATGGAGTTTTTCGACTTACCGCAGTACTTCCACCTATGTCACGTAACCTTTCCAACATGATTACGTCATGCGTGGAGCATCACAGAGCAGTGCAAGATGAGCATTTGTGTTTAAAAAGTATATAATGGTTTTTTTTTTTAGAAAATGTCCGATGGTTTCTCTAGATGAGACTCTTATTCCTCGTCTGGGATCATGTAGAGCTCTTTGAAGCTGCACTGAAACTGACATTTGGACCTTCAACCCGTTGAACCCCAGTGAAGTCCACTATATGGAGAAAAATCTGGTCATTAGTGTGGTGTTATATACACACAAGGATAACAGTTTACACACAGTATATAATGTGTAACGCCGCCAATGTGCTTCTTCTCTCGGCTCACCTGGAGCTTGAAATGAAAAGAGGTTGAAATTATAAAAACACACGCCGCATTTTAATGAGTTTGCGGGCCAAACAATTTACGCATACATCATGCAACCTGTTTACATTCCCCTGACACCACCTGTCCAGAGCACCAAACACACTTTAACCCATTTACAGCTGACCATAAACAGTTTGAAACAAGAGCTGAACAGATTCCCCCCAACAAAGTTGTGTGTTTACTAAGCACTTTGAGGATGATAAAGCTGAAACCTCAGGAAATATTCAGCTGTGAATAACTTCTGAAATATTTTTCTCAAGGCACGAAAACTTGTACACATCGGTCAGCTGACTTCACGTCAATGAGCAGATGAAACACTGTGTACAGAACATGATGCATTTCACAAAGAGTAACAAAAGAAATGCATCAAAGAGCCAACAATATTTGTAATACACAGACATCTAGATCAGGAGGCGAGCTAGAGAAGAGGAGAAATGCAGATATATTGCATTATTGATATTAATATACAGGACACAGAGAGAGCAACATGGTGTGTGGGTTTAAAACTGCATCACAGAGAGTTTAATGTTTATTGGCAGACTGAAAATGGAGAAATGCAGAGATGTCCCTGTAAAAGCTTTCTTTATGCAAGCAGATCTTCACAAACATGGCATTCTCTTAACAGCAGGAAATCTCCTCTCAGCTCTTCCAAATTCCAAAACGTTCCAGAGGTTTCTTCATATCCTAGATGTGGCATGTCTGTCCGGTTTGAGGGAATCGAGCGGCCTGGGTCATTACTGAGTGCTTTCCATCTTTAATTGTTCTTGCACAACCTTTGATGAGTTTTAGATCCTCTTCAAGAACGTTTATTAATAGTTGTGGGCTTCTGCTAATCAGAAATGATTACTGTGATGTGTTCACTTGATCAAAATAACGGCTGCTTACTGGCATCGATGGTTCCAAGAAGAACCTGTAATATCCACAGAAAGGCTCCAAAAGGGTGTTTTTGTATGATGCAACAGAAGAAGCATTTTTGGTTCCTCATCAGTTCTTAAAAGAAACATTATGAACATTTTAATAATCTGAAAATCCTTTTGTGGAATGGAAAGATTCCGTAGATGTTCTTCATGGAACCAATGCCACTAAAGAACCTTCATTTTTAACACCTTCTCATTGGACAAAAGGTTCTTCAGATTATTAAAATACTCATAACACTAAAAAAACTGTTCTTCATCGCTTTATTATTTATATTTACATTTATTTTACTATATTTGATATGATGTCACGTCCTCAAGTATGACATTAGAAAGATTGTCTCATTATATCTGAGGATGGAAACATGCAGACAATTTATTTATCATATAATGCGACCTGTATCCACATTTCAGTGTCCTGTTCGTTATATCAATAGTAAATTCAGATGAGACTTTGTTCAGAAAATAAGGTGGTTTCATTCTCAAGTTTTTCTTTTTAATATCATCCATCATTTAAAGTGCAGCTATAAAGCGGATTCAGTCAGATTTACTGAATAGAAAGTGCTGTTTGTGTGTCAGTCGCTGTGTGCCGGCTATAACAGATGTCTTTTTCAAACAGTGGGTGAGTAGTTCACTTCAATACTTTATTTCTTCGTAATAGCCTATATTGTGAAATATTATTATGTTGATAAATAGGTCTATAGTGCTTTTTCATCGAGTCTCTGGCTGACTTCTGTGCGCTGCAAAAGAAAGCTTAGTGCCTTGGATTTATGAATACTGCAACCTGATAATATACCCTAATGTTCTCAGAATGTTCTCTGGAGGTTCAAAATATCTAGTTTTGTATCATTCTTCAAATATTATGGGAATGTTACTTTTGAATGTTCTCTGAACATTCTGAAAAAAGTAGTAACATTTAAAAAATGTTTAAAGTGGACCTATAATGCCCCTTTCGCAAGATGTAATACAAGTCTGTAGTGTCTCCAGAATGTGTTTGTGAAGTTTCAGCTCAAAATCCCCCACAGATCATTTATTATAGCTTGTCAAATTTGCCTCTATTTGGGTGTGAGCAAAAACACGCCGTTTTTGTGTGTGTCTCTTTAAATGCAAATGAGCTCCGCTTTCCAGAAGAGGGCGGAGCTTTAACAGCTCAACAACAACAAAGCTGGAGAATCTCACGCAGCCAAAATGAGGAAAGTGTTCAGCCTTACATTGTTCAAACCGGAGTCGACACTGATGGAGAGACTCAGGAAGAAGTTACAACTTTTAGACGTTTCTGAATGGTTAGTGGATAAATTGATGTAGTTGCTGTGGAGTTGATTCAACTCATCCACTAGCATGTGCCGTCATGTTCATCTTTTGTGTTGAATTGACCCTCGTTTGTGAAGCAGTCCGGCGTAAAATGACGGCATGTCAACAACACTCGACTACAACAACTCTTCCTCTTCTCTAAAGCAGCCCAACATGACCCCGCCCCCTTTGTTGAGTGTTCTCGGGGGCGGGGTTTATGTAAATTCTAGGGTTTGTGATGTCACCAACCCAGGAAGAAGCTCGTTGTAGTCCCTACCAGCCGTTTGTTGTAGTCCTTAAAAAGCAAAAATATCTCTCTTTGCATTGAACTTTGAGCGTCGTAACTTTGCAGATGTTGTTTATGATCAAACAGCAACATTACACACTAACTAAAGTTAAAAAAGTCAAATCATAATCAACCACATGTAACTAAAACATTCCATGATCGATGTATGAATAATGTATTTGTGTTAACCTGTTAGCTGATATAAGTGATATTTAATTTAATTCCTCCTGAAGTTCCCAGAGTCCAGCCGTCAGTGGCAGTGTTTGTGTGGAGGTTTACACACACCTCACAGGTGCTAATGCAGTCATTTATCTCAGTGATGTGTGGCTGAAGTCAACACACAGCTGCCCTCATGTCCAGATGGGGAAAAAATAGGCTAAAAAAAAAACAAAACAGGAAAGATTACTCGCAGGGTCATTTGGAATCCAACGCGAAAGATTTATGAGTCAGAGTCAAGCTGTTATACGTGATTCCCTCCTCACAACCAGAAGCCTCTGCTTTTTCATAATATATATGCTGGAAGTGGAAGAACTGATGAAATAAAATGGCTCATTTTCCACTGAACTTGAAAAATATAAACTGCTGGTAAAAACTTTAAGATTTTTAAAAAATATATTTTTCAAAAAGTCTCTTCTGCTTATCAAGGCTGCAATTATTTGATCAAAAATACAGTAAAAATTGTGAAATATTATTGTAATTCAAATCAGCTGTTTTCTATGTGAATATATAGTAAAGTGTAATTTATTCCTGTGAAATTTCAGCATCATTACTCCAGTCTTCAGTGTCACATGATCCTTCAGAAATGTTTATGGAAACTGATTCACTAAGATATTGTTTTTTAAATAAATAAATTGACACTTTTATTGTCAAAAGTGACAGCAAAGACATTTATAATGTTACAAAAGATTCTATTTCAAATAAATGCTGTTCTTTTAGAACTTTCTATTCATCAAAGAATCCTGGGAAATAAAATGTATCACAGAACTGTTTTCAACATTGATAATAATCATAAATGTTTCTTGAGCAGCAAATCATCATATCAGAATGATTTCTGAAGGATCATGTGACACTGAAGACTGGAGTAATGATGCTGAAAATTCACAGGAATAAATTACACTTTACTATATATTCACATAGAAAACAGCTGATTTGAATTACAATAATATTTCAGAATTTTTACTGCATTTTTGATCAAATAAACGCAGCCTTGGTGAGCAGAAGAGACTAAAAACATGACAAAAAATCTTAATTATTCCAACATTTTGACTGACAGTGTGTCTTTCGTCACTCATCAGGTCTGTTTTCTCGCAGGCGTCAGTGATGTAACAGTACGTTATATTTGTTTATCATCCGTTCTGTTTTGTGTATCTGCGTCTCATCTTGACCCTGTAAGAGAGATCATGAGAACTCACTTCAGCTTCAGACTGTCAGACTGCACGAGTTCGTTGCCCACTTTGTTTACATCTGCAGGACACGTATCTTCAAACGCAGGAAAGTCATCCGGACGCAACAATTCACGTTCATGCCTACAGTCACAGGACGCCCCGAAAGCAAACTATTTACTACATGAGCAGAGGGTTTGGTAACTAAAATTAATTGTTAGGCTTCAAGAAGCCAAATTCACAGGGATCTTCATTTGAATGCCTTAAAAGAAGATGAATATAAATTCTCATTCATATTCTTTACAGATTAGATGAACCATTACATGTAAGTAGCTCATCTTTAATTATGCATAATTCATTCTCCTTTAAAAAGTGATTAAGAAATGCAGATTTAGGCTAATATTTTAATATCTGCATGTCATATGAAGTTTTAGTTTTAAACAAATAAGCATGCAAATGTGTGAGTGGATGATGTGAAAGTTTCTTTATCGCAATTAGTTTCCATTTTGTTAATGCATCATAATTGACTTCCTGAATGAAGAACATTAAATTCCTCTTCTACACTGTGTTAAAAGCTGGTAATTATCCATCACGCAGGTAATTAGCCTAACGAGGGAGTCCAGACATGCTGCAGAAGGTCTTGTTTCTATTATGGCTGCAGTACAATAAGAGAGACGCATCTGCTGTTATTTATTAGTTTTATTTGACAAAAGGCTGGCACAAAGTTTGAAGAGTAACCTCATAACATTGAGTTATTGTTATAGAGGCAGATTAGACATTTGTGATTGGCACTTTCCTCAAATGTGGTACGGCTCCTTTTAATTACACTAATAAATGTGTGACTTTTATTTGATGACAGGATTAGACTTGATGCATTTTCATTTTTCCTATTTTTTTAGACAACTTTAGTGTTGACTTCAGGCAACAAGTTCAACAATTCAACCCTGTTAGTGCAAGAAAAAAAAAAAATCTTCAATTTATGGTAAATGTATCATATAATTTAGACTGAATTTGCAACCTTGTTGCATCCATTTGCTGCTGATGATGTTTTAATTTAAATTTTAATGTTATTTAATCACACAAATCTCCTATATTTTAGTAGCAGAGTTAAAATTCAAACAAAACGGCTCATATAATATAGTTTCAACATCACTTGAACATTTTCTGAAGTTTAAGCACCTCTTTTAACATTAATTATTTTTAATTAGTGAAGTGAAGATTAAATAATAAATGGCTAACATAATTAATAATTATCTATGTTGAAAAATAAAAGCTGACTTCCTTTTCAGGCCATTTTTTGTGCCCTACCTGTTAGCTTTTATTATTATTATTATTATTATTATAAATTCTTTTGAAATAATGTTTTGTTCTTGCATTTTATATTTTGAAGCTGAACTCTTGAAGAAAAAAATCAATATAGAAGCTTGCCGATTATTACAGATCAAGTAGACCGATAACCGATATTTTGAACCGATATATATGTGTAAAAATGTCAAAAACTTTCTTTAAATGCTTTAAAACATATCTTTAGTTCTGAGAACTGTTAATAATAACATGCATAGTAATAATAATCCAATATAAAATAACTTAATTGTATAAATTAAATATAGATTAATCTTTATTAAAAATTGTCTTTTGTTGTTTGATTGTCATTAATGACAGAGGTGGCTAACTCAAAATTTCAAAATTAAATTATATTATCGACAATCATTGATACCGATAATCATAAAAAAAGTTTAATATCGGTGCCGATAATCGGTCAGGCCAATAATCGGTCGACCACTAGTTTTAGTTGTAATTTCATTTTATGAAATAAACAGCTCGTAAATATACTTTATCAGAAGAAAAACGTGTATTATGCAATCATTGAAGACATTTCCCCTTTATATAGAAGCTGTTTGGCATGAAGCGTTCTTTAAAATTGAGTCAAGAACCCCAACGAACCTTGTGCTGACCGATGTTCCTCTCTCTCCCGTATTACTACAGCCCTGAGGAGCTCTTAATGAAAATGCTCAGATGCTGTCACTGAATAGTTTTCCCTAAAACCTCTTTTTTACAGGCCGCATAACTGCTCAGCTGCCGTACGGTGATTGGCTGGGAAGGGCCAGAAGTGCAGCGGGAGTGAGTGAAAGAGTGCAGACGCTCTCAGTCTGGGATCTGAGGGTCTCCGCTCTCATCCACAGCGGATCATCAACAGGAAGTGCAGCTCCAGGCCAGGGAAGCACTATGAGCGGCGTGAAGCCGCGCAGATCTTTTGGATTGGTGGGCAGGTGAATGTTGAGCCATGCTGACGGTGTTCAGCGTCCGGCCGTTTGTGCTGCGATCTGCTCTTACTGCGCTCCTTTACGCAGCTCAGGTGAGTCCATGATTCTGCTGATCTTCAAAGTTTAACAGCACTGAAAAAATGTTGTACATAAAACATAGATGGCCGGGGTACAATTTATTTTTTTAATTCTATGTAATTTCTATGTAATTGTTTGTGAAATTTACTAGCAGTTTCTGAGTGAAAGTTGTTTGAAAGTAAATCCTTCACCAATTTTTTTTCAGTGTAGTAGTTAGTTGCTTAAAAAAGATAAAATAATAGCTTATAATAGATAATGGAATAGCAATATAGAATATTTTAGTAATTAATAATGAAAAGTAGAAGCTAATAAAAATAAACCAAACCAATAAAACATCATGTTTTTAAAGTAACTTAAAGAAGAATTCTGTAATTTACTTGCGTTTTTTGAGTTTTGTTTACACCATTTTTTCAGTGTGTTGATAGCTGCAAAAGTAGTAAAATAATAGTATTAGTAATATTAATAATATTAAGGAGGTATGTTTTACAAGAAAATGCTATATTAATGTTTTTATACTTTAAAACGTTGAATTAAAAATGTGAAATGTTTAATTCAGTATGTTACATGTGCAAGTAAAATTATTTTTTCTAGTAAAAAGTAAATCTTATGCTCTTTTTTTCAATGTAATAGTTAAAAAAGTAACGAAGTAGATCAAATATATATAGTAAAATAGTATAAATAATAAAGAATAGTAAATAATAGATCAAATAATAACTTTATAAGTATTATATATAATAGTAATACTAAAACATTACTCAGAACTGTAAAAGATTACAGCACCATTAAGTTATTACGTTTTGGGTTTCGAACTCAAGTTTATAAGTTTTTCAAAATTAAACTTTTTGTGAGTTGAAACAAAGGATATCTTCAAGTTGAGTTATATTTAGTTGAGTTCACTGAACGTTCATTTCTAAGTTTAACCAGACATGTTTTACAGTGAGCTGAATTTGTTTCTTGATTTAATTTAATGGAAATGAACTAACATGAACAGTTGTGTTTTTATTAACTAAGACTAACAAAGACGTAATGTATTGCTATATTTATTATCAGTTAATGCATTAACCAACGTTAACTAATGAGACCTAATGTTGTTGTTTAAGCGCTCATATATAATTCCACATACTCTGAGAGTTTACTAGACAGACAGGAATCTCTTGAGATTACAAAGTCGAAGCAATGTTGCAAAAATGCTGTGATGATCTGAATATGATTTGTGTGAGGTTCCTCAAACTTTTATGATGCACCGCATGAGATAAAGAGGCTGAGAAAAACGGACAGATCAGCGAGTTGCTGCCATGAAAATCTTTAGTAAGAATCTGATAGAACTTTCACATTTATCTGCTACCAACTAAATGTGCAGCCCATTTCATTTTAAGCTTTTTATTTCAAAAACATATAGCAAACAATGATTGAAATGACTGAATCAATGCACAAAAGAGAAGCGCTGTAAAGACATGAGAGATCGTGTGCATGATAGTCACTTTCTAAGTGTGTCAAATGTCAGCATATACTCTGTGCCGTTTTGTGCAATCTTTGAGCGTTTAGTATTACAGCATCGTAATCCTCCCCGTCTGCTCATGATATTTCTAGGATTTTTTAACATTGAGGTGAAAGTTCTGAAGAAATGCTGAATATCAGACTGAATCAGTTAAGTGAGCATCGCAAATCATACACTAAAAAATGTTGGGTTAAAAACAACACAAGTTGACTTGAAAATGGACAAACCCAGTGATTGGGTTAAATGTTTGACCAACGTGCTGGACAGGTTTATTTAACCCAAATATTATTTAAAAATTACTATATGTCTGGCTAAAACAACCCAATCTCTGGGTTAAAACAACCCAATCGATGGTTTAAAACAATTCAATCGGTGAGTTAAAAAAAAACATTCGTTGGGTTAAAACAACCCAATCGCTGGGTTAAAACAACCCAATTGTTGGGTTAAAACAACCCAATGACTGGGTTAAAACAACCCAATTGCTGGGTTAAAACAATCCATTCGCTGGGTTAAAACAATCCAATCGCTGAGTTAAAAACAACCCAATCACTGGGTTAAAACAATCCAATAGCTGGGTTAAAACAATCCAAATGCTGGGTTAAAACAACCCAATCACTGGGTTAAAACAACTCAATAGCTGGGTTAAAGCAAACCAAACGCTGGGTTAAAACAACCCAATCGATGGGTTAAAACAATTCAATCGGTGAGTTAAAACAACCCAATCGCTGGGTTAAAACAACCCAATCGATGGGTTAAAACAACCCAATCGCTGGGTTAAAACAACCCAATCGTTGGGTTAAAACAACCCAATCACTGGGTTAAAACAACCCAATCGATGGGTTAAAACAACCCAATCGCTGGGTTAAAACAACCCAATCGTTGGGTTAAAACAACCCAATCACTGGGTTAAAACAACTCAATAGCTGGGTTAAAACAAACCAAACGCTGGGTTAAAACAACCCAATCGATGGGTTAAAACAATTCAATCGGTGAGTTAAAACAACCCAATCGCTGGGTTAAAACAACCCAATCGATGGGTTAAAACAACCCAATCGCTGGGTTAAAACAACCCAATCGTTGGGTTAAAACAACCCAAGCGTTGAGTTAAAACAATCCAATTGCTGGGTTAAAACAATTCAAACGCTGGGTTAAAACAATCCAAACGCTGGGTTAAAACAACCCAATCGATGGGTTAAAACAATTCAATCAGTGAGTTAAAACAACCCAATTGCTGGGTTACAACAACCCAATCAATGGGTTAAAACAACCCAATCGATAGGTTAAAACAATTTAATCGGTGAGTTAAAACAATTTAATCGCTGGGTTGAAACAACCCAATCGCTGGGATAAAAACAACCCAATTGCCGGGTTAAAATAACTCAATTGCTGGGTTAAAACAATCCAATCGCTGGGTTAAAACAACCCAAATGCTGGGTTAAAACAACCCAATCGTTGGGTTAAAACAATTCAATCGCTGGGTTAAAACAATCCATTCGCTGGGTTAAAACAACCCAATCGCTGGGTTAAATCAACCTTTTTGCTGGGTTTAAACAACCCAATTGCTTTAACCCAATCGCTTGGTTAAAACAAGCCAATCACTGGATTATAACAACCCAATTGCTGGGTTAAAACAACCCAATCGCTTTAACCCAATCGCTGGAATAAAACAACCCAATTGCTGGGTTTGTCCATTTTCAACCCATCCTGGGTTGTTTTTAACCCAGGATTTTTTAGAGTGTATTATAATCCAGAAGTTAAATGTTGATTTTCAACCTCATAATAGTTTTTTTTTTTTTTTGGTCCAATAAATGCTTTATATTTGTACAACATGTGCTGTCAGATCAGGAGGATGGTGTTCATATATAATACTGGGCTACACTTTATTTTGATGGTCAACTTTAGACATACAGTAAGTAACTTTGCAACTACATGTCAACTAACTCTCATTAGAGTATTAGTAGACTGTTAGGGTTAATTAGTTGACTTATAGTTGAAATGTTACTTATAGTCTAAAGTTGAGCATTGAAATAAAGAGTTAATAATATTAATTTCTATGTGGGTATAGCGACAGTATTGCAGTGTGTAAATACATTCTCTGCTCTTGTAATAAGACAATTCCTCATTTAAATGTCACTATTGTAGCTTAAATACTTTTAAATGTATTGTTAAACTAGATTACTATCGTGTAAACATCTATTAAACGCAGTATCTGAGCATCTAGAATACATCCAGGCAATTTTCTTACTCTAAACTGATCTTCAGCAGTCGGCATTGTAAATTGGGAAGAATGTAAATATTTATCTGATCATTGTAGCAGAAGTGAAGATGTGTTTAATATCACCTCCAGTCACAGCCTCACACTGCTCTTTAGTATCATTAATTGTGTCCAAATAAAAACTCTTAAGTCTTCAAAAGATGTAATGTTGGTGACTGGAAGCTTAGTAAAGTTATTGCTAAAAAACAAGAGGACAACATCGACCCTTTCCTTCAGAGATCATTTGTAAATACTGCCATCTTGTGTTTGAAAATGTCCCGCATCACCAATGAAAACATGGGCTCTTATTATGACAGGAATACTCTCAGTCGATGAACACTCAATCCATGTCATTTTTTTATGGTTTTGTAAAGGTCATGGGCTCCATGTTGGATGATGTGATCGATAAACGTAGTCAATATCAAGAGAACTGCACACGATTCCTGAAAGCCACTTTCCCTACTGGAACTGGTGAGTGAAGCTGGTAGAAACAGATTTTAATATGCGTATGCCGTGTAAGTCATTGTATGAATCTCCCCATAGGAATTTTCTGCAATGGAACATTTGACGTTTTTGCCTGTTGGCCGCATTCATCTCCTGGGATAGTATCTGTTCCCTGTCCTCCTTATTTACCGTGGATCAGAGAAGGTCACTTATTTTATTCTTGTTTTAAACTTTTCAAATTACAGTTAAAAAGTTAGAGTTGAATAATAGTTGTATAATTTCACAGTCTAATATTATTTTCCGTATGTAATAAAAAATATATATATAACAACATTCTTTTTTGTTGTTGTTATAAATATACACTAAAGTTATAAGTAACATTTTTTATGTTTTTGAAAGAAGTCTCTTATTTGATAAAAAATACTGTAAAATTGTGAAATATTATTAAATTGTGAAATATTATTGCAATTTAAAACAGCTGTTTTCTATGTGAATATATTATAAAATGTAATTAATTTCTTGTGATCAAAGCTGAATTTTCAGCATCATTACTCCAGTCTTCAGTGTCACATGATCCTTCAGAAATCATTCTGATATGATGAGTTGCTGCTCAACAAACATTTCCATTCAAATGTTTCTGGTAATTAAAGACTTAATTTTAACCCTCTGGCGCTTGGAGTTGACACTCGTGCTGTTCGTGGTCTCTGGAGACCAGGCAACAAAATGTGATTTTGTAACAAAATAATTATTTATTTTTTTAACAAATGTAATTTTACTCAGTTTATCAATGTTTTTACTCAACATGTGTTCAGTTTTTGGAGAATGAATGATCAATTTAAATTTCTATAAATAAATTTAAAAAATATTTTTAAAAATAGGTTTTTATGTAAAATTCACTTTATAAAAGACCCACATTTCTAACTTTCATTCATGGGGATAACATGGATAATTTGACATGGTTTAGTGTAAGATTTTTGCCCATCTTTTGGAAAATGAAAAAAAAAAAAATCACTTTATCCAGTAGATGCTGCAGAGCTCTGCTTTTTGACCAACTGAAAGACATCTTTTCACAAGTTTTTTTTTTTTATATCTACATATTATGAAATCACACTTATAACAATAAAAATTACTTTTTGTCAAAGTTTAGCATTTTTTGTACTGAAATAAATCTGTTATTTTTCATATTGAGTACAAATACATGACATGGACATCAAAATGCAATGAACTGAACAGCAATAACAAATGAGCAAATAAAGCACATGGATTCTCTGTGTGTGTGTGTGTGTGTGTGTGTGTGTGTGTGTGTGTGTGTGTGTGTGTGTGTGTGTGTGTGTGTGTGTGTGTGTGTGTGTGTGTGTGTGTGTGTGTGTGTGATACAGCATGATCATTTTGCATTGTGGATATTTTAAAGTGTTCCACTTTATTTCTGTTTGTGTGTTCTGCATTGTTTCTGGATGAATTTTGTCCATTTTCTAAGCGGGGTAAAGTTACATTATTGAAAAACTTTGACAAAAAAATTGTTATTGTTATAATTGTGATTTCATAATATTAAGATATGAATCCAACTGAAAAAAAACTTGTGAAAAGATGTCTTTCAGTTATAGTATAAGTGGTTAAATAGTGGAGCTCTGCAGCATCTACTGGATAAAGTGATTTTTTTTTTTATTTTAAAACTGCATTTTCCAAAGGATGTGCAAAAATCTAACACTAAACCATGTAAAATTATCCATGTTATCCCCATGAATGAAAGTTAGAAATGTGGGTCTTTTATAAAGTGACGTTTTTGTATAAAAACCTATTTAAAAAATTATTTTTGAATTTATTTATATAAATTTAAAATATATAATAAATCCTCCATAAACTACATAAACGTTTAGTAAAAACATTAATAAATTGTGTAAAATTACATTTGTGTAAAAAAAAAAACAATTATTTTGTTACAAAATTACATTTTGTTGCCTGGGGTCTCCAAAGACCCTGAACAGCACGAGTGTTACTTTTTTTTCCACACTAACATAAAAACAGATATCATTCCAATTTATTTTTTTATTTGTAGATCTATAAAGTTTTGACAACCATACAAAGCAAATCATCATATCAGAATGATTTCTGTAGGATCATGTGACACTGAAGACTGGAGTAATGATGCTGAAAATTCAGCTTTGATCACAGGAATAAATTACACTTTACTATATATATTCACATAAAAAACAGCTGTTTGAAATTACAACAATATTTCACCATTTTTACTGTATTTTTGATCAAATAAACGCAGCTTTGGTAAGCAGAAGAGACTTCTTTCAGAAACATTAACAAATCATAATTATTCTTACATAACTTTTGACGGTAGTGTATAAATAATTTTCTAATTAAAAACACTAAAAATGGTATTTATGCTGGTTGTTTTCAGATGCTACTAGATATGTGTACAAGGAATGCACGGTCAACGGCACCTGGAAGACTGAGGAGAACTCCAGCATCATATGGAGAAATCAGTCGGAGTGTGAAAACCATTCTTTTTTCAAGCCCCAGGTGAATAATGCTACCATACATTAAAGTATGGTCTCCATCGTGGCATCATTTTTATAATGGTATCCTGCATACACAGGAAGACGAGGTATTTCGGCACTCTGTGTTGAGGGTCTTGTACACTGTAGGATACTCGCTGTCTTTTTCTTCTCTTTGCTTGGCTGTTCTGATCATGAGTCTTCTGAGGTGAGTGGAGTTCTGCAGGGCTCAGTGTTTGGTCCGTTTTTGTTTCATATAGTTAGAATGTAACTTTTAAATGCCCCTATTATGCTATTTTAAAGGTTTTCGTTTTGTTTTGGAGTCTTCTACAATAGGTTCACATTCATCCAAGGTCAAAAAACACTTTAATTTTCTCATAATACACACTGCAGCATCAACTCTTTTCTCTCAGTGTCTGAAACGGTTAGATCAAGGATTCGGTCTCTCTAAACCGAGAGCCTGCTTTGCTCTGATTGGTCAGAACCCAAACACTCATTAGCATATCTGAATTTCAACACTTGATGCACAGTGATACGAACTGGTGTCGGTTTTAGCGTATCAATCTAGATTTGCTTTGGCAGCAGAAAACAGAACAACAACGAACCAGTCCCAGATACAACTATAGTGTTTGAGGGCGGGGCAAGGTAGATGCTGTTCGGCCAATAGAGACCAGAGGCGGGCATTATGCAAATTAGTCAAAAACTTACATCGGTTCAGCAGGAAGTGAGATTGAAATTACTGACATCTCATTTAAGGCACTTCAGAATCGCTTCTTTCTTTTGAAAGACAATAACTCCATTTATCTGATCTTTGAAACTTTGCAAAGCTTTTACATTCAAAAAATGGATTTTTTACACACTACATCCTAAAAAGCATAGTAGGGGCACTTTAAGATAGCTTGCAAAATTGTTTCCCTCATAATAACACTTTAATCTCACTGGTAAAAGACAGATTCAGGGCCATTGGTCATGCAGATGATGACAAACCATTGACTAATTTGGAATACAGGCATTCTCTGATGAATCACTGCTGTTCACTATGTTTACTTTGCATTTAACCAATGTTCTCTTACATAATTAGATTTATCCAAGCTACAGCGCTTTTGTTTTCATTGATCAAATTGATTGATTTCTGTCCTGTCCGGTCATTTATTCTGCTCCAGCCCAGAGCTGGCTCCAGATATCTGAGATAATAATTTTATTTGTCCCTAACCAAGCAATAAATGATTTTTACCTGTTGTTTTCAGGAAGCTTCACTGTACGAGGAACTACATCCACATGAATCTCTTTGTATCGTTCATATTTAGAGCATCAGCAGTAATTACCAAAGAGGTTATATTACAAGTCAAGTATACCAACCTGCCCAAAGATGAAATGGGATGGAACAGCTACACAAAATCTGCGGTACATAAACCTTCATTTATACTCGTTTTTAGTTCTGTAAGGAATGCATGTCTTACTGTTTGTTATTCTGTCGCATTGTCATTGTGTAGAGGCACAAAAGTTGCAGTAATATAAATGTCAACCTTCCAGATTTCTTTCCTCTGCAAGGCCTCAAAGGTGTCGCTGGAATATTTTGTGGGATGTAATTACTTCTGGCTTCTAGTGGAGGCGATATTCCTGCACACGTTGCTGTTCACTGCGGTGTTGACCAGGAAGAGACTTCTGAAGAAATACATGATCATCGGATGGGGTGCGACTTATCCTTACTACATAAGAATAGTTTGTCCTTTGAATTTCAATTTTAAAATGACTTTGGTGACACTTTACTTGAAGCCTTTATGTATAATACATTTTAAAAGTATTCATAATGTACATTATAATGTATTATATCTTTTCAAAAATAAAAATAACCATTATAATATTTGCAGAATCCTTGTTGCATCTGAAGTTGCTTGTTTGTCATGCATTTGAATGCATTATACTTTCTAAAGGTGTAACAGGGCATTATAAGGTGCATAACAAGGCACAATTAATGCATTAGAATTACTTTTATAGTTAGGGATGCACCAATATGAACATTTTGGCCAATACCGATAACCGATAATTCTTTATATTTGAAAGTCGATAACCGATATATTGGCCAATAAAATCTAAAATCTAAAAATTTTGGCTGATATCGATATTTTCCTGCATTATGAAGGTATTCATAATGTATGTTATAATGATTATATCTTTTCATTAATTATTGTAACCATTATAATATTTGCAGAATCCTTGTTGCATCTGAAGTTGCTTGTTTGTCATGCATTTGAATGCATTATACTTTCTAAAGGTGTAACAGGGCATTATAAGGTGCAAACCAAGGCACAATTAATGTATTAGAAATACTTTTATAGTTAGGGATGCACCAATATGAACATTTTGGCCAATACCGATAACCGATAATTCTTTATATTTGAAAGCAATAACCAATATATTGGCCGATAAATCTAAAATCTACAAATTTTGGCCGATGCCAATAATTATTTATATTTGAAAGCCGATAACCGATATATTGGCTGATAAATCTAAAATCGAAACATTTTGGACGATACTGATAATTCTTTATATTTGAAAGCTGATAGCCGATATATTGGGCAATAAATCTAAATCCAATTTTTTATATAATTTTTAAGAGCCTGATTAAAAAGACAAGAGTCTCACCATTAAAAACCATGTCCCAAGCACACAATTATAATGTTCTCAATATAATTTTATGTAGCCTATATGACAGATTTGCGCTGCACGTTGAACTTAACTGTATTTTCCTTTTTGAAGTGATTTCAATCATATTTCAAGCTATTTAAAACCATCATGGTGATCGGTGTGCATCTGAAGTGTCTCACCTGAAGGAAATAATCCATTATTTATCGGCTTTAATATATATTGGCCAAATTTCCTTATCAGGCCAATAACGATAACATTAAAAATGAACATATATCAGCCGTTACCAATATGGTGGCCGATATATCATGCATCCCTATTTATAATGCATTATATACAAAGGCTTTAAGTAAAGTGTTTCCATGACTTTATTAATTCTCCAACTTTATTCAACAAACTCATTCAGGAACTCCATTATTGTTTGTGATTCCCTGGACCGTAGTCAAATCATTGTATGAAAATAAACGGTACGTGCCTTTTTTTACTTCAGATTGCCATTTTAAAAGAAAGTTTTGCATGTAATACAGGTATTTTATGGTAGAATGAACATTTGTTGGGAACGATATTCTGAAAGAAATTTTCTTCTTTTTTTTTCAATTTTTACAAAAAAAATTAATTTTGAACTGAAATCGTATTTTCTTGTGAAACATACCCCAATAATCTTTATTTGCAACTACAAAAAAAAGATTTATTTACAGTGTTCTTGTGTATATAAAGCTAAACATAAGGGCTTATATTATATAACAACATTATTTTTCTTAACCACAATTAAAATAAATTCAGCAAGACTTTACAATAAGGTTTCATTAGTTAACACTGGTTCATAGTTAACTAACACTGAACAATACTTCTACAGCATTTATTAATATTAGTCAATGTTATTTTCAATATTCACAAACACTTTATAATGAGGTTCCATTTGTTAACATTAGTAAATGCATTAGATTGATGCATTAGTAGCAATATATTTTTAAAACATTAGTTCATTGTTTGTTCATGTTAGCTCACAGTGCATTAACTAATATTGACAAATACTTTTGAAAAAGTGTTTTCTATTAATGGTTATATATGTGTAATATAATGCATTACACGTTTTCTTTTTCTAAAGCTGTTGGATAAATAACATCAACTGGATCAGTTGGATAATCAGAGGTCCATTAATATTATCAGTGATCGTGAGTATGATGCCTTATGAATTATATTTGAAATGGCTCATTTTCCTCATGCAACTATTCACTTTTAGTGACACATATTCAATATGAAAACTGTGGGAGGAGAAAAGCAGGATTGATTGGTTTACTTCTGCTCTGCTGTCATGGTGTAAGGCCGATTTCACTGTAGTTCCTCGTGCCGTCACGTCTCATGCTGGTCATGAGCAAATCAGGAGTGAGCCGTAAAAGATGACAGCTGCAATGTATTAAATCAGTCGTTCTGCTTCAAATTGTGTTTGAAAACCTCTGCCCTTTATCTTTCAGAGGCGGACCAGCGGTTGATAAACGTTCAATGAAAATGTTCATTAACACTCAATCCTGCTACTTTTTAACAAAATCCTGCAAAAGTCAAATGCTGACAGAATCACGCCCTCAATTGTCTTTCAGGTCATTTTTTGCATTTTTCTCAAAATCATCAGACTTTTGCTGTCCAAGTACAAGGCCGACCAGGTGAAGTTCACTGACTACCGTTACAGGTTAGTCGATGCTTATCTAAAATAGCTTGTAGCCCATATAAAAACGAGGTGAAGAGACTCACACATTTCACACGGTTCGCACAGTTTAGCCAGAGCAACGCTCGTGTTGATCCCTCTGCTTGGGATCCACGAGATCGTCTTCTCCATAATTATCAACGAATCGGTCGAAGGAAGCAACCGCTACGCTCGAGACTTCGTCCATCTGACCCTGAGCTCTTTCCAGGTGAGAAAACTGCTTGTTTTTCCTTTGCAGATGCAGCAAAACCTCTAACCATGAGCTTTATTGTTCGACAGGGTCTGTTAGTTGCGGTGCTGTACTGCTTTGCAAATGGAGAGGTATGTTTGGTGAAGAACTTTTAAAAGTCTGAGAGCATTTTTCTCCATAATAAGCACATTTTGAAACGTGTCCTCCAGGTCCAGGCTGAGCTGAAGAAGCGGTGGCAGCTGTTCATTTCTTCCAATCACTTTGAGGTGCACAACTGCTTTGCGGACATTCACCCCAAACACCTGTGGAAGTGCTCGCAAAAGAGCCCCGGACAAAACACAGAGCAGAGCGAATCCAATGAGGACAGATGCCACGCCCCCACACCGGCACATCAGCTGCAGGTGGCTGTCCAATCGGCAGAGGACGTGGCCTGTGGGCGGAGCTCGAGCCTGGAGTTTTACATGAGGAAGAGCCTCTCCAGCAGCGACGGCGAAATTACTTCAGGGGAGACGATGGAGGAGATCATAGAGGAGAGCGAGTTTTGAAATCTATCGTGATGGATTTTTCTATAAATATGTAATTAGGGATGTATATTTCCACACTTTAAACATTGTAAATTATTGAAGTTTGTTTCCGCAATGGATTAAAAAAAAAGGAATGTTACTTTTTATATCACAATTCTGACCTTTTTCTCAAAATTTCAAATCGCAATACAGAGTTTATAACAATTCTGAGAACAAAACCTCAGATATAAACATGCAACTGCAAAACAAAAGTCAGAATTGTGAGATAAAAAGTCGCAATTTCCTTTTTTATTCCATGGTGGAAACAAGCTTCCATAGTAAATGGCTTCCGTTATGTTTTTGATTCCTGATTTTTGTACATCTATAGAAAGGAGCTCCACAATCTAAGCTTTGAAATACTCTTTTAAATTGCAGTGCTCAAAGATTGACAAATTAAACATCAGTTCAATGAAGACCTGTTTAAGGATGCACGATATATATATATATATATATATATATATATATATATATATATATATATATATATATATATATATCTCACCATATCGGTATCGGCCGATATATGTTCATTTTTAATGTTATCGTTATCGGCCTGATTTGGCCGATATATTAAAGCCGATATATATTGGATTATTTCCATCAGCTGAGACACTTCAGATGCGCACTGTTCACCATGATGGTTTTGAACTGCTTGAGTCACTTCAAAAAGGAAAAAACAGTTAAGTGCAACATATGTAGTGCAAATCTGTCATATAGGCTACATAAAATTATAATGATCATTATAATTGTGTGCTTGGGACGTGACTTTTAATGGTGAGACTTTTGCCTTTGTAATTAGGCTCTCAAAAATTAAATGAAAGTTAGGATTTAGATTTATTGGCCAATATATCAGTTATCAGCTTTCAAATATAAAGTATTATCGTATCGGCCAAAATAAAATACATTATCGGCCAAACTCGCTCTCTTCTATGATTTATCCGCCAATATATCGGTTATCGGCTTTCAAATATAAAGAATGTTTGGTTATCGGTATCAGCCAAAATGTTTCGATTTTAGATTTATCGGCCAATATATCGGTTATCGGCTTTCAAATATAAAGAACGTTTGGTTATCGGTATCAGCTAAAATGTTTCGATTTTAGATTTAGCGGCCAATATATTGGTTATCGGCTTTTCAAATATAAAGAATTATCGGTTATCGGTATCAGCCAAAAATTTTAGATTTTTGATTTATCGGCCAATATATCGGTTATCGGCTTTTCAAATATAAAGAATTATCGGTTATCGGTATCAGCCAAAATTTTTTGATTTTTGATTTATCGGCCAATATATCGTTTATCGTCTTTTAAATATAAGGAATTATTGGTTTTTGGTATCAGCAATATGACATACGTTATTGGCCAAACTTGCTCTCCTTTATGATTTATCGACTAATATATCAGTTATCGGTTTTCAAATATAAAGAATGATTGGTTATCGGTATCAGCCAAAATTACATACATTATTAGCCAACTCGCTCTCTTCTATGATTTATCAGCCAATATATCGGTTATCGGCTTTAAAATATAAAGTATTATCGTATCGGCCAAAATCTTAAGATTTATCAGCCAATATATCGGTTATCAGCTTTAAAATATAAAGTATTATCGTATTGGCCAAAATTACATACATTATCGGCCAAACTCGCTCTCTTCTATGATTTAGCGGCCAATATATCGGTCATCAGCTTTCAAATATAAAGAATGTTTGGTTCCCGGTATCAGCCAAAATTTTTTGATTTTTGATTTATCGGCTAATATTTTGGTTATCGTCTTTTACATATAAGGAATTATCGGTTTTCGGTATCAGCAAAATGACATACGTTATTGGCCAAACTCGCTCTCCTTTATGATTTATTGACCAATATATCATTATCAGCTTTCAAATATAAGGAGTTATCGGTATCAGCCAAAATTTTCATATCGGTGCATCCCTAGACCTGTTTCAATGAATATGACAAGACTAGTGATTTATACAACAGTTAAAAAAAAAGAGGGATGGACTGTGATTGACACTCTCATACAACATATTACTGGCCGCTTTATTATCTAGATCAGTGGTTCTCCACTGGTTTTTGCTTCAGGACCAAGATCATGTTGCGACTCAAAGCAGTGCTAAAACTATAGTGCAAAAGCGGCAGAAATGCAAATCTTGTTGTTTCCATATATGTTTCCATATTTGCTACATTTTTGGCTTTCACTGTCCTAGATGCTGTGGGATGTATTTTATTATTTACATTTTTTCAGCATTTTTGGGTCAAACCCACCAGTTGAGAGCCACTGTTTTAACTTATACATTGAATGTCCCTGCATTTTGATATGCTTAAAATAATCATTTTTACATTGCAAAAGGGAGCACAATTAAACCGAACAATTAACAACAAATATCTCCCTCACTGTATGTTTACTTTGCATTTATATTTGGTGAAGTGACCCATTTGAAAATCTTCACTTAATTTTACAAGAATGCATACTAGTAGAATAACAGAATGATAAATACTCAATATAAAATGTAGTAGTATCAGTAGAATACTAAAATGAAACATTTGCATGACTGTTACATATAGTATTTTATTCATTGACAAATTATGTGAAGCAAAGTTGTGGATTATTTACATAAATTTGATGTGGTTCCACCTCACATGGATGGCAATGATTGTGAATGTGACCGTGTCTTTTGACCCTTTTTGCCAATGGACTGTTTGTATCAGTGTATTTCATGACATGCAGATGAAAATTAAACGCATTCCTGTTGGTGCTGCCATTTTTAACCATCTGTTATGTTTTATAATGCACATTGGTGGTAATAAACAACATTTTTACATATACATTTCATAGCACACATTGAATTGAATTCCTATCAATCGTTTTATCTCAGTCAACATAAAACAAAAGAAATCAAAAATGTTGCATTGCACATGAACTTTTACACTGTAATTATTCAAAAGAATCAGATCAAATTAAAACAGCAATTTAAACACATTACTGCTTCTTCTCTTTGAGCCTTTCTTGGACCTTTTGTGGTTCGTCAAACTGAATCAGGCGGAGAATGTTCTTATTGTCCATAACTCCTTGAATGAACTCTCCTTCTGTTATTTTACCTGACGATATAAAGAAAATGCATTCTTCAAAGCTCAGTAAAGGGGATTCTGTTAAATCAAGGGTTTTGTGTTTTTCCATATTGTCATTTAACGTGAAAATGTTCACTTACCATTTTCTTTCTTCCCAAAAAAGTCCCAAATTTTTTCTGTTCGTTTTTCTGGGGTGTTCTCGTCATCCGGAAGGTTTTTCTGGTCTTCTTTGGAGATCATGTTGAATATTGACTGCAAAGAGGAGCAAAGGTTCTCTAAAAGTTACGATCAAACATTCTTCAGTAATGTTAATAGAATGTTAGTTAGCTATCTGGTCTTTAATAATGTTCTCAAAACGTTAGCACAAAAACATAACTTATACATCGTTCATGGAAAGTTTATTTTTTTAAATGTTTTAGTTGGACGTTCATCTAAAATTTTTAAATGTTACTACTTGTTTCAGAGAAGATTCAAAACTAACACTGCATTCTGGATTTTCGTCCACAACTTACAAACTGCCTCCGAAACTTTCGTTGGTCATAAAAAAAATCAGATCGGGTTCAATTTTCTGCATTTTTAAAGCATTTTGAGAGGTGTTTTGACAATTTAGAGCCACTGTACAAGCGAACGCCAAATATATATATATATATATATATATATATATATATATATATATATATATATATATATATATATATATATATATATATATATATATATATTGGTGGTCTTTTTTTTAATATGTGGCTCCAGTATCGCAAGCAAACTGAGCCACTGACATACAAAATAAACTCTGAATCGCTCTGGATAATCCTGCAGTCTCTCTCCTTCATCTCTATGCAATCTCAGGATTGGATGGACCCAATATTTCCTCTTTCTTTTTCTCTTTTTAAGAAGAGAGAGGTCAATAAAATCTTCCTTACTGCTTGAAGACTCCATTTTGTATTGTTTTGTGCAATGGATTAATATGCATCGGACTCAGTGTGCAAGGTTTCTGTGAGTGACAAATTTTTAGGATGACAAATACGAAGAAAAAAAATGCATATAAAAATTTAAGACTTGGTGTGCAAAGACCTTATGAAAAAAACTGGACATTCAGAGAACAAAAATAGGCCTACCATTTTCAAAACATGATTACAGCATAATTCTGTTAGCCGAGACATACATTAAAGTCTGTGAATTAATCTGGGGTGCGTTTCCCGTACAACGATGCAACTCGCTGCTTAACTACCATAAGACCTCCATTCATCTTTGGAACACAAATTAAGATATTTTTGATGAAATACGAGACTCGTCTATAGACAGCAATAATAATCAACACTTTCAAGGTCAAGAAAGGAACTAAAGACATCGTTAAACAGTCATGTGCAGTGCTTCAACCTTAATGTTATGAAGCGAATTGTGTTTGTGCACTAAAAAAAAAAACAAAAATAGCAAATTTATTCAACAATCTCTTCTCTTTGTGTCATTCTCATACGATGTTTACGTCCAGCGCTTCCAGGTTCTCCGTCAGAACGCCGACTCATTATTGGCAGACACTGTTCACGTGATCAGCACAACGCATGCGTGTGACGCTGATGCAGGAGCCATCCAATAATGAGTCGGCGTTCTGATGTAGAACCTGGAAGCACTGGACGTAAACAACATATGAGAATGACACAGAAGAGAATATTGTCAAATACAGTCGTTATTTTTGTTTTGTTTTTGCACACAAAAAGTATTCTCGTCCTTGACTGTCATACGATTGGCTACACGTTTGTTATTGTTTGCTGGTGTGTTGGTCAGACTAACGCTGCCTTCACGTGCTATCGATAATTTGATCATTCCCACTTCTGAAGTCGTGATTACCCTGCAAACATAATAGTCACAAACAAAAATAGTCGCGCCATAAATTAGTAAAAATATGTAACAGAACATTTCCTAAAAATGCATTCAGATATGTTTGTACATGCCTACAATTGTTTGGGGTTGCATGTATAATTATTACTTTGACTTTTAGTTATGCGTAGTTCAATATATAATGCTTCATAATTCATTAATGAGATAACATCTAAGACGTCTGTTTAAATTTCATTTTGGAACTATTTTTCAACCATGACAGGACGTGTCATAGGGGAAGTCTTTTCAACGCCATTAAACGTCCAGATTAGGGGTGGGAATCGGAGGGTACCTCACGATACGATACGATCACGATAAATGGCTCACGATAACGATAATGTCGCGAGTCAGCGATTCTGCGATAATCGATATATCGCTAGACAATCCTATAATGATACATCGCGATATTGGTCTTAATATGAAAACAAAATGCACGTGAAAAGGTTAGTGCAGGTTAACAGATAAATCTGATCTTATATGTACATTTAATAGAGTTCACGTCACCAAAAGCAAGAAATATGAGGTGCATTTTATTGACCATCAGTTAATTTCAAAATCAAAGACTGCAATAGGAGAGAGCGGCAACAGCACTGGTATAAGGTCGCATTACTTTTAATGAAGATAATTGTGTGTTATGCGGCAGTTTGCGCGTCAGCTTGCTGAAGAGATCTGCGGCGATGTGTGATGCAGTAGCGTTGTCATATCTGACTCTCACATGTTTCAGTTTTAGTATTTTTGGGAGAGGTAAAATTTACATATGTAGTTTCAACAACCAGATGCATTTAGACTGAGCATAGACAGTTTTGACTGGATTGCGTCCCAGACCATCTCCTGAAATGGTTTGAGCGATCGGATTTAAATCCGTCTCAAATGCGTTTTTAGGCATTTAGGCATTTAGACCTGGTCTTTTCACAATCAGATAGCTATCCGATCAGAGAAAATGCATGAAGTCACCCTTTGACGTTCTTCAAGCGCTTAGATATACATGGTGGCGTTCGAAAGCAGGCGTCTATCAGAAGATCCCTATGCTTTCAATGCTCCCGTGTAAGCGCTTGGTGAAGAACGTCAAAGATGTCTACGACTGTTACATCAATGGTATAAAAGTGCGTCAAGACTTTGAACTTAAACGTGGCTGGGGCATCTATTTTACTCACACTGCTGTCCGCCATTCTGTTAATAACCTCTTTTTCTTAGGCTAGTTAACTTAAGTTCACGTTTCCCTCATTCATGTGTCGAGCGCCGCCTTGAAGTAGGACGTTTTGAGCAAAGAAATATATATATAGCGCTTTATTTTTTTTTTTATTAAAATATCGATATTTGGCACAGCGATACGATTCTTGTATCGCACAGAGAAGGATGACAATATATCGCCATATCGATATTTTGTCCCACCCCTAGTCCAGATGTTTGCTGGGTACAAGCTCATCCTATTCAAGTAATGAAATGGGAGGGCTGTTCATGTGCAATTTTTTTCCAAGGAAACTCTTATTTACGATCATTCCGAGAGCACGTGAAGGCAGCATAACTTCCAAACAGTGTTTTTCAAATACCGCTTACCCTACCTTTAATGCTGCATTTTTATTTTTTTCAACAAATTACTGACATGGCATCTGCAGACTAATTTTCATTTTTCAACGCTATTAAACATCCAGATGTTTGCTGGGTACTTACCATACGTATTTACCATAATTCCGAGAGCAAGTGAAGGCAGCATAACTTCCAAACAGCGTTTTTCAAATACCGCTTACCCTACCTTTAATGCTGCATTTTTATTTTTTTCAACAAATTACTGACATGGCATCTGTGGACTAATTCTCATTTTTCAACACCATTAAAAGTCCAGATTTTTGCTGGGTACAAGCTCATCCTATTCAATGAAATGGGAGGGCTGTTCATGTGCAATTTTTTCCCTAGGAAACTCGTATTTATCGCACATGAAAGCAGCATAACATAAATATTGCTTACCCTACCTTTAATGCTACTTTTTTTTTTCCTCAATAAATTACTGACATGGAATCTGCGGACTAATTTTTCTCAGTTATTTTCCAAATTTAATCTCAGGCTCATTCATATGTACTCCGCACTCTTCAAAATAGCGCTTTAAATGTCTTGACAAACTAAAATGATATTATTCGAAATAAAGGATATAGATTGCACTGAATGTAAGCTTGCTAAATTTGCTCAAGATAAGTATTTATTATGTCTACATGTCATAAAAACAAGAAAGTGTAACCACAGGTATACTATTCGTTCCAACTTCACAACTTTGCGATGCTGTTCGCGGATGTTTGGTTTCGGGAAACACAGACTCGTTGAACTATGCTGATAACGACTAAACTTGCTTTTGGGAAACACACCCCAGCTAGTTTTCATTCACCTTCACTATTTCATGAATCTCGTTTTTGGTGATGGTTCCGTTCCTGTCCACGTCGTAGAGAGCGAAGGCCCACTCGAGCTTCTCCACGGTCTTCCCCGAGGAGGTCAGATGCAGAGCCACGATGTATTCTTTAAAGTCCAGCGTTCCGTCGCTGTTGGCGTCGAAGCTCCTGAAGACGTGCTGGGCGTAAGCCTTGGGATCTGCATCGGGGAAGAAGCTGGCGTAGATGTTCTCGAACTGCTCTTGGCTGATGCGGCCCGTCGGGCATTCGTTCAGGAACTTCTGGTACCAAACGTACAGCTGCTCCTCAGAGTATTTGGTGTTCATCTTCAGATCCTCCAGAAGCTCTTTGGAAAGGGCTCCACTTTTAGCGTTGCCCATTTTCTCAATGACTTTTTTGAGATTGAGTGTCCAGGATAATTGCATTGTCTGCTATTTAAACCCAACGGAGGATTACAGGGCATTGAGTTGATTATAGCTTAAGCGTCTTTTGATTTGATAGCGAGAGATTTCCAGGAATATATCATGGAAGACAAGGAGTTAGTCTTGAAAGAGTGACTGAGACTATGAGCTTATGTAACAGCAGGAGACCTCTGATCTTATTTGATGCATTCGGATTAAATCACAATATGGCTGTTACAAAACAGATTTACTGTGGCGATGATATTTGCCTGTTGTATATGAATATATAATAAATAGAATTGTCACTTTTTATTAATTTAATGCATTTTTTTGTTGTGAATAAAAGTATTAGTTTATTTAAAATTAAGTCTTTAATGACCCCAAACTTTTGAACCTTATTGTGTATACTAATGTTACAAAAACTGTTTCCAACATTGATAATAATCATAAATGTTTCTTGAGCAGCAAATCATCATATTAGAATGATTTCTGAACGATCATGTGACACTGAAGAATGGAGTAATGATGCTGAAAATTCAGTTTTGATCACAAGAATAAATTACATTTTAACATATAAACACGTTACAGTGCTCGCTTTGTTACTTTTTAAAGAACCTTTGACCATCATGGTTCCTTCAGTCCTGATGCTGCTTCCAAATTTTCAATGGTTTCATAAGAACATTCATGCTTTTTTTGGGTGTTTAGTACCTTTTCTGACAAGGTTTCGACCCTGTCATCTTTAAAGAATTGTGGGATCTCTGGGTAAGTTTGCCCTCTCCTGGATGTTTTTTCTTCTTTTTCAGTCCTGATCCTGATTCTTTATCAATATTTGAACCGTTTTGGAAGATTGTTAATGCTTTTCGTGGTTACTGGACATTGCAGTACTCTTCAAATAAGCTTGCCATCTCGCAAACTTTAATGATTGTTTTTCAGAACAGTTTCAGAACGTTCAGTAAGTCAACAGTTTTGCAAGATTATTCTTGCTCTTTGACCTCTCCTTTACATCTGCTGGTCTGGTACTTTGATGTTTGACCACTTGCGCCTGTTTTTTCTGCTTTATCCTCATTGATCCTTTGCCGGGAGTTTGATTGACAAGTGATCTAACCAATCACAACACCGAATCTGCTTTTTTGTCAGACAAAGCAGTCAGGAGTTAGAAGATTAACCTTGGTGGACTTAAACTTGAAAAATGGTGTGTATACTGACTTCTTTCCGCATTTGAAACAACTTTCCATCTGATGTTCATTCATGTTTATTTGATGCTAAACTAACTAGTAATTGTGCGTTTACACCAGACACAAATAAAGTGTTAAGCGCTAGTGATTTACATGTTAAGTCAATGCAAAGACGCGAATAGACATCCCTCGGTGCGATTCGCGCGAATGACGCGGCGTGTTTGCACATGACGTCACAGCAGCAGCGCGAATGAGTCTGGAGGGCAGGGAGTGATGTTTCTATAGCTATAGGAATCCTATTAAAAACTCAAAATTCGCATATTTTGCGTCGTTTGTTGTTGCTCAAATTGATAAAATTGAGAACCCGGAAGGTGTTTCGTTTACATAACTTATACCGTTTTTTTTAACTTTTCGTTTTTTTTACTTTAAATGTTGTCGCCTTTTATGGCGTTTTGCGTCTGCTGATACTTAAATGAATATGGATACCTGCTTACCTTTTTCACTTGGTTAAATATTCACATTCTTCATGCTATCGTTTGCAGGGAGGAGAAGATATTTTATGCTATTTAATTATAATTTGGTATTTTCACTTCAGTGGTTACCATGAGAACAGTGTCACGCGCTGCTGCTTCAGCCATCGTATGGTAGAAAATGTTCAACAAGCTGACAGAAGTCGATCCATTTATTTGTTGGAAGCATGTAAATGTAACTAGTTTAAATGTTGTTTTTGTAAATATTCACTTTCATATGACCACGGAGGAGAATCGGAGGGTCACGTTCAGGACACAGACACGCTGTATTTTTGTATTTATTTCAACAAATGACAACCAAAATCAAACCCATAGAAGCTTGTGAACAGTTTTGAAGTGGCTGTGTGCAAGTTATAATCATTCACAAGCCCAGTGATCATACTCTAAAACATAATGTTAATTATTACACAAAAACCAAATACAAAACTCAGCAAAGTAGGCCTATGTGATTATTTTAAGTGTAAGGCAGTGGGTTTATAGTGACATTATTACATTTGCTAGTCGTCTTCCCTCAAGGCGAAAATTGAATTACCGTCCATTTTTTTTTCACGAATGAGTTCCTATAATTCTCGATTCAGCATAAATGACCATGGCTTTTCCACAATCACGACAGAAAATCAAAATACTGCTCTAACTTCACTAGCAGAAATGCAGCGGGATGTAAACAAACCCAGAATAGAACTGAACACAACGTGACGGCAGCTTCACATGTATCTGCCTCCTCGATCGCAGGAAAGTCTTTTAATTCATCGGAAAAGTCGCTCCTTTTCATAATATAAGGATTGCGTCCAACATATGTTGTGATTTTCTGTGTACCTTTCTAAACCAGCAAAGAAAAGACTTTTCCCCATCTCTTCCATTCTAATTTTCACTGTTTGCCCTCCACCGGTATTTCGCGCGTCACCAGAACCACGTGATTGCAAACAACCTATTGAGCGTTTCGGCCGAATCGCGCAAGTTGAAAAATATGAACTTTGGCGCAAATTTGCGCACGTTACCAATCAGGAGCTTGCTCTAGTGACTTGATTTGACGTAGTGATCGGAGGCAGAAATCTGAAACAACAATGGAGGACAAAATCATCGTTGCTGTACGATACATCTTCATACATTTATAGAAACAGGAATAAATAGGATCTTGCTTGCTTGTAAGAAAGTGAGTGAGGAGGTCGGACAATCTGGTAAGCTCTTTACTCAATTACAACTACAAGCTAGCTAAAGCCGGTAAATTGAGCTTATTCGCTGTATTTTACAACGACTTTCCCGCTGACGAGTTGATGTGTTTATTCAGAGGAAGTGTGCAGAAACGAGACTGGAGCCGCCTGGCAGAAGATGATGCCATGATGCGAATTCGCGTCTGTTGATTTTCACAAGCGAATAGTGTGTTTTATTTGCACAAGTCGCATCTAGTGTGAACATTCGGCCTTTGTTGACACCGGCTTCTATGGAGTCAAATTAATGCCTTGAAGTTTTGCCCAAAAATAAAGTTTTGCAAAACACGAAAAAGAATTGAGCAATAAAAAATTTTTTTGCAAACAAAAATAATAAATTGCAAAATAAAGTAAAGTAGTGCAAAAATAAAAAATATAATCAATTACAAAAATCAATGACAGCTGTAATGCTATTTTATCTTTGCCACATATTTTTCATGCTCAAACCTACTAAATCATTTGCAACGTTCATTTTATTCTGCGTTTCAGCCAAGCGTGCGCTCACCGGTTTTCCTTTGCGCTGCAGTTTTCTGTGCGGATCTCTTTATGGCACTGGTTTGACGTGGGGTGGAGTCAAGAAACGGGGGCACGCCTCCGCGAAATGCATTGGAGGGGAACGTAATCGACGACAGGTGAAATAATTCTTTGACATGGTTAAAAATAATGAATGGTTTGTTTTTGTTGGTTTGTTTAGCATATGTTGACTTGTCACCGATTACAACCCCATCCAATGCATTTCTTATAATATGACCCGTTGTGCTCTGTTTCACTGGTTTGGCACTGAAAGGACAATCAGCTGTCTTTCTGTCTCCCTTTAGCACTGGTATCTTACATTACTGACATTGCAGTTTATTGCTCTGTTCACATTTGCAGTTCTCTTGTCTCCTGCAGCACGACTAAGGCACATTCACACAGGTGATCAGAGACCCTATAGGCATCTTTATTCTGGTGTTTTTCAGAGTCAGTAGAAAGGTCTCTTTAGTGTTCTAAGTTATTGTAACTGATGACCTATACTGTAGGTGCATGTGCAATAATTTAAAAAAAAACATGACAAACATTGTTAAAACCCTGTCTAAAGATCTGTAAAGCTTATTTGGAATGCACAAAATAATCTTTAAAATATATTATTTTTTTAAACAACAAATCATATTAATACTAATTACATTAAATTTTATAACAAGTACAGAAGTAAATACTCTATGAATGTAACTCAAATTGCAAAGACATTTAAAACAATATGTGAAAAGAAGAAATGCTAAAGGTTCTGAGGTAATTAAAACAGGGCCTTGGCACTCGGGAACAGCCTTTATTATGTCCATATCACACACTGCCAGAGCTATTCAAGACTTCAGCTCTCACATCCAATCTGAAACAGACAGCGACTTTACAAGATGATGAATATAATGTGGAAACATCACAAAAGCAAAAAAAAAAAAAAACATATAACGTAATCTTGTAAAGTAGCTGTCTATTTCTTTCTGTGCATTTGTGCTGTATTATCTCACAGAAATAAATATTATTATTATCAGAATTATTTTATTTGACTGCTTTTTAAATAGTTTTAAATCAGGTAGGCCTACATAAGGTTGTTTGAGTAGCCTATGTGTTATTTTTGACACATTTCAGGGTTTCATAATTATAATTATAATCATATAATTCATAATCATAATTATAATATTTTGAACAAAAATAACATTATTTAAGTAGCTGCTTGCATGAAAACTGTCATCAAAACAAAGTTCCAAAGGTATATTCCAAAGGAATATTTTATTACCTTTTCGAAATAATCCATTAAACCGATGCGATTTGAGAAGAGTATTTTCAGTTCCATTCGCTTGCGCGTTGTCTCAAGGACACGCCCACAAAAGGGGGATATCATGAATATTCGCATAAGCGCCACCCAGTGGAACAGAATATTTCAGGAACCGAATATATTGTAACACCGGTATCGTGAGCGCACGCTTGACTGAAACGCAGAATAAAATGAGCGTTGCAAATGATTTAGTAGGTTTGAGCATGAAAAATATATGGCAAGGATAAAATAGCATTACAGCTGTCATTGATTTTTGTAATTGATTATATTTTTATTTTTGCACTACTTTATTTTATTTTGCAATTTATTATTTTTGTTTGCAAAACTTATTTTTTTTCCACTCAATACTTTATTTTTCCTTTGCAATTCTTTATTTTTGTTTGCAAAACATTTTTTTATTGCTCAATTCTATTTTGTGTTTTGCAAAACTTTATTTTTGTGCAAAACTTTAAGGCATTAGTTTGACTCCATAATGATACTGTTACTAAAAATACTTCACAAAATAGTGTTTTTCTCTGAGGCGTGGTAAAGCATGGTACTCACAAAAAATCAAGAAAATTATTTAGCTAAACAATAAGACTAAACGTGTTGAGCTATATAACAATGATTAGTTTTCTGTCTATATATCAAAACAGTTGTTCCCTTGTCTATTAAAACATGTAAATATTAAAGCGTCTTTGGTGTTTCCATGGTTTCTACAAAATAAAACCGTAAACCGAGGATAACGCGGGTATGACGCCATTGACAGGCGACTCCTCACACGTCCCGCGCCTTGGTTAAAATCGCAATTTTCTCACGATTTACAAATAGTTGGAAACATTTGGGATATTGTAAGTACTCAAGTGAAAAAATATATTACACTGACCTAGTGTGTTTTGGATATTTTACTGCAAAAATATTACATATTGCACCTTTAAGTGTTATCTGACATAAGATTTTTTTTTTCTGACACGGTTTAACTCTGAGATCTTATCATAATTTATTACCATTTGTTTAAACTATAGTGAATAAACTGCAGTAATGCATGAAATGTTCAAGGTGTCTGAATACATTGTGGTTTGACTGTAGGCTATATATAAATATAGGCTATGTGTGTGAGTGTGTGTGTGCATCAACACGTATGCACAGAAAACAGGACATTTGTTAGAAGACACATGATGATCATGCACGTGGAAAGTGCTGATGTCATACTATAATCGATTAGCATATGTAACACAGATGAGAGGCGGCTCGGTTAAGCCACGCCTCCACTAAACCTCGAATCATTGGTAATGCACAGTGCAGCTGTCGCTTATAACGCGTTATAGACGCACACAGTCGCGATCATCGTCAGGTCAGTCAGAGGAACATGTCCGAGCGCATCGGCTTCATCACTCGCGTGCAGAGCTTCAGCGCCTGCCATCGATTACACAGGTAGTGTGAAGAAATACACCCTCTGACCCTCCACTAACTCTGATTTGACATCTTATATGTCGAGCTCACGTTTATCTTTATAACTTTACACTGTGAATCTTTTACACTTCAATGAAAAATTGCGTTCAACTGGTTTGAATTATGAATACTGTGGCAGGAAGTCAGCAACGTGCTGCGTCATCACGAGGGAATTATGGGGATTGCAGTTTAAATTTATTACCAATAAATGTCTTTAATATCTGCCTATTTTAAGTCATTTCTATTATTTGTTTTTAATTAATCAATGCAATTTATTTTAGCAAATCTTTAAGTGATGAGGAGAATAAACAAATATTTGGAAAATGCAACAATCCTAATGGCCATGGTCATAATTATAAAGGTGAGTAGTTATGTAGTGCCAATAAACCATGTGATTGCATTAGAAATTACTGTTTTCTTTAATATTTCATGGATGCACACAAGTAAATAGGATTGTTATTTATGTTTTCTAGTTGAAGTGACGGTTCGAGGAAAGGTATGGCATAATCATCTCACATTTTAATATCGGACAATCTAGTGCGTTGTGAACTGTAAATATTTGTCTGTTTTCATAGATCGACAAGAACACAGGAATGGTTATGAATCTTACTGACCTAAAGGAATGTATTGAGGTACTACACAGTCTAATTTGTAGTTTACATAAGAAAACTTGTATTAAAGTTAATATATACATTTAATAAGGTTATAAAAACTAATCATCACAATGGCAAAAGTGTCCCAATTTACCTGAATTTACCCTATATGAATGTTTTATATATATATATATATATATATATATATAATACACACACATATTATATATGTATATGTGTGTGTTTGTATGTAATCTCTATTAAATTCACTGAATTACTATTGAAATAACTCATATATAAAACAATGCATGATATATGAGCACATGCACAAGGTCTAAATATTCAAAAATGGTTAATAAGTTATGTTTTTTTTTGTTGTTGTTGTTAAGGAAGCCATCATGAAACCTCTTGACCATAAAAATCTGGACCGCGATGTCCCTTACTTTGCTGATGTGGTCAGGTATGACTGTGCACTTTTTGTCACGTATATGTCCCGATGCATTCATTTTAACGACATATTCATGTTTATTTGTTCACGCAGCACCACAGAAAACCTGTCCGTCTTTATTTGGGACGGCATGGCGAAGCTTCTCCCGCCGGACAGCCTGTATGAGATCAAAGTGTATGAAACGGACAAGAATATCGTTGTATACAGAGGAGAATAGAGTCATTGATCTCAGTACAGC
The DNA here is from genome assembly GCF_024489055.1 of Chanodichthys erythropterus. Classification (NCBI taxonomy): domain Eukaryota; kingdom Metazoa; phylum Chordata; class Actinopteri; order Cypriniformes; family Xenocyprididae; genus Chanodichthys; species Chanodichthys erythropterus. The sequence goes on from NC_090239.1 coordinate 23,350,961, forward strand.
AGAAAAGCTTTCGTGGCTTTAGAAAGTGTATTAGGTGAGAGCGGCACCTGCTGCGCTTCATTCAGAACATGGACAACAATATGGGATTAATGTAAGTCACTGAGACTGAGGCTCATCTGTGAGATTGATCCTATTAAACACAGAGAGATTACACACACACAGACCCAAACTAATTAAGTCTCAGCAACTCATCTTTTACGTTTCTCAAAGCCTTTTTAACAAAAGAAGGCTTGTTTGTATTTTCAAAATATTTGTATGAATGAATAATGAAAATGTTTTGATCATATTAATTTTTAGTACTTAAATCTGTTAAGCTTTGAAAAACATTAAAATGCTTTTGCTGAGAAAATGTTTTTAGTTCATTTATACTACCAATAGATGGTGCTGCAAATGTATCGATTGCATTCCAATAAACTTTATATATCAAGATGGAAATCTCGTGTAATCGTGGAAAAGATGCTATAGATTTTCATATGTTGTTCTTCTAGATGTTTGACTGTGATTTTTGTGTTGGAGATTATTTGGTTACACTTTATTTTAAGGGGTCACTGTTACAGTGTAATTATAAATTGAAATACTGAGTAATATTAATGAACAACATGTATTTACTATAGGATTAAGGTTTGGCTGAGGGTTAGTTGCATGTAATTATGCATAATTTGCATTGTACTATGGTAAATGCATGTAATATATTTAACAATGACACTGTAAAATAAAATGTTGCCCTTTATTTATGAGTGATTTATGCCAATATCTTTAATCTGGGGAGATGCTTGCATCACAGTGACTTAAAACAATAAATGTTGTGTGATATACAGTATTAACCTCGCTGATGTGAGGATTATTATGGAGTCAATATAATGCCACATATGTTTGCAAATGAAAAATAAAATATTGAGCCCAAAAAAAGTTGTTTTGCAAACAAAAATAAAGAATTGCAAATGAAGAACTATTGAGAGAAGAGTCTCTGTAGCTTCGGCGATCCATCAGAAAGAAACAGATCTTCGTACCTTCTCTCCGGTTTGGAACTCTGGGATTGGTTCGATCATCTAAAAATGTCCCACTGAAAAGACACTTGGTTAATATGTCTAAAAATTGTGTCAATTTTGCTTTAAAAGGAAATTACATGTTGGGCAACTAATTATTGTTTTTAAGTTGTTTTTACCGCGTAGTGGGCGTGGCCACAATAATGAGCCAAGGAAGAGCGACCAATAGAAACGGGTCTTTTATTCTGGTGCTTAGATACTGATGTGGAGCTTCACTTAGATTAAAAGATTTTCAACTCACAAGCAAAGGTTTTAGAGTCACAAACAATGACAGCAGAACAGAAAGTAAATGTGTGTGTGCGTGATGAAAATGCACAAAGAAACAGTTTTGCAACCTATTTATTTTTGTAATTAAATGGGACCTATAATGCCCCTTTCACAAGATGTAATATAAGTCTCTGGTGTCCCCAGAATGTGTGTGAAGTTTCAGCTCAAAATCCCCCACAGATCATTTATTATAGCTTGTCAAATGTGCCCATATTTGGGTGTGAGAAAAAACACGCTGTTTTTGTGTGTGTCCCTTTAAATGCAAATGAGCTCCGCTTTCCAGAAGAGGGCGGAGCTTTAACAGTAAGTAGAATAGGGAAGGCGTAGGACATTCAGCGTAAACTTTTTGAAGAATACGGAAAGCGGAAGCACATACAAGGTGATCATTTGTGTGTATAAAGCATATACAGTTGTATTTTTTTTTTTCGAAAATGGCAGATGGTTTCTCTAGATAAGACTCTTATTCCTCGTCTGGTATCGTTTAAAGCTCTTTGAAGCTGCACTGAAACTGTCATTTTGATCTTCAACCATCTGGAGATCATTGAAGTCCACTATATGGAGAATAACCCAGATAGCAAACGGATGTGGGCCACTTTAGGCAATGATGCGGCACTACAGGCCTTCTTATGGCCCGGACAAAATGTATGTGAGCCTTAAGTGGCCCACATGTAACATGGCAAATATGGCCCAAATATTTCAAATCACATGTGGGCCTTTTTAGGCAAAGATGCGGCACTTATGGCAATGTGTAATCTGAATGTGAGCCTGAAGTGGCCCGTGTGATAAATAATGAATATGGGCCAAATATCACAAACCAAATGTGGGCCATCTTTGGCAAAAATGTGGCACAATCATTAATGGCTAATCTGGCTTTAAACCAAATATGGCCCACATATGCTGCAGCAAATGTGGCCCAGTTATCTTAAAACACAACTGGGCCAGTTTTGGCAAAGATGTGGAAAGTAAACACGGGCGATTCTGAATGTGAACCTTAAGTGGCCCAGACATGGCATAACAAATATGGCCCAGATACATTACACCAACTTTGGACCACATTTGGCTAATGTACGGCACAGTCATCACTGGCTAGCAGGGTGTAAGCCTAAACTGGCCCACATATAATGCAGCAAATGTGGCCCAGTTATCTTAAAACATATCTGGGCCAGTTTTGGCTAAATTGTGGGACAGTAATAACTGGCAAATCTGAATGTGAACCTTAAGTGGCCCACAAATGGCATAACAAATATGGCCCAGATACATTACTTCAACTTTGGACCACATTTGGTTAATGTACGGCACAGTCAGCACTGACTAGCAGGGTGTAAGCCTAAACTGGCCCACATATAATGCAGAAAATGTGGCCCAGTTATCTTAAAACATATCTGGGCCAGTTTTGGCTAAATTGTGGGACAGTAATAACTGGCAAATCTGAATGTGAACCTTAAGTGGCCCACAAATGGCATAACAAATATGGCCCAGATACATTACACCAACTTTGGACCACATTTGGCTAATGTACGGCACAGTCAGCACTGGCTAACCAGGATGTAAGCCTAAACTGGCCCACATATAATGCAGCAAATGTGGCCTAGTTATCTTAAAACATATCTGGGCCAGTTTTGGCTAAATTGTGGGACAGTAATAACTGGCAAATCTGAATGTGAACCTTAAGTGGCCCACAAATGGCATAACAACTATGGGCCAGATACATTATTTCAACTTTGGACCACATTTGGCTAATGTACGGCACAGTCAGCACTGGCTAACCAGGATGTAAGCCTAAACTGGCCCACATATAATGCAGCAAATGTGGCCCAGTTAGCTTAAAACATATCTGGGCCAGTTTTGGCAAAGATGACGGAGTGTAATCACTGGCGATTCTGAATGTGCACCTAAAGTGGCCCACAAATGGCATAACAAATATGGCCCAGATACATTACTTCAACTTTGGACCACATTTGGTTAATGTACGGCACAGTCAGCACTGGCTAACCAGAGTGTAAACCTAAACTGGCCCACATATAATGCAGCAAATGTGGCCCAGTTATTCTTAAAACATATCTGGGCCAGTTTTGGCAAAGATGACGGAGTGTAATCACTGGCGATTCTGAATGTGAACCTAAAGTGGCCCACAAATGGCATAACAAATATGGGCCAGATACATTATTTCAACTTTGGACCACATTTGGCTAATGTACGGCACAGTCAGCACTGGCTAACCAGGATGTAAGCCTAAACTGGCCCACATATAATGCAGCAAATGTGGCCCAGTTATCTTAAAACATATCTGGACCAGTTTTGGCAAAGATGACAGAGTGTAATCACTGGCGATTCTGAATGTGAACTCCAACTGTACTCCATTACTCCAACTTTGGACCATATTTGGCATATGTATCTCACAGTCAGCACTGGCCAACCAGGGTGTAAGCTCAAAATGGAACAGTAAGCATGTTAATAGTTCATAACAATTAGGTCCAATGTTGGTAAATATTTGGTACAGTTGACACAGCAAATATGCTCTAAATATCATAAAAAACTAGGCTACTTCTGGCTTTGTATGGAGCACCTTTTAAAACTGGTTAATTTAAATGTATAGCTAAAAATGGAGCTGAAAATATATCATTAATACTTTTCAGGGATATTTGATGTAGAATGCAACACTTAATTGTACAGGCTAATCTGGAGAAGGCAGATATTTCAGGTTTTTTTAACATAACTTTATTGGTGTGTTTGTGTGTACAGGTATATGTGGTTTGTGAGGACACAAATATCTATAATGACATTTGCATTACAACCAAATGGCTTAAAAACATACAAAACTTTTTTCTTTTTTTAATTCAAAACATGCAGAAAGTTGTGTGTGGTGGGTAGGTTTAGGGCTAGGGGAGGGGGGGATGTACAATAAATGGGGAAGGGGGGTAATAATAAATGATGTTTTTGGAAAATGTAAATTGTAGAAAGTTTTCTGTGATGGGTAGGTTTAATGTAGAGGGATAGGTTATGCAGTTTGTACAGTATAAAAACCACTATGTCTCTGCATGGTCCCCATAAAACATGAAAACACAGCATGTATGTGTGTCTGTACTGTAGAGCAGAAACACCGATGTGCACTATTACAGCTCTTACAGTCAGTTATGCTGTACATGTACTGTAAGTAAAGTGTCTGATTGAGAAACGTGTACAACATAGTTAAAATTAGTGAACTATGGTCTTGGAACATATATTTAGTAGAGTGACATTTTGAGCTGCTGTATGTTAAAATCTTTGCCATGGTTTCAAGCAGAACATATTCCACTGTCCATGTTTTGTTGAACTTGTAACAATATCCCAAGGACAAGTTAGTCCTAATGCTACCCTAAACCTAACCCAACCCATTATCCTTAAAGTAAATGATAACCGGCACAAAACCCTGGTTGTATGCATAAACTTGACATAAACTGTAAACTTGTCACTCAAATATGATTGGTTGAATGAAATGCAGGATTAACAATGTAAGCAGGCAGTGTCATTTTATAAACTGCTTCAAGTGACCCTGATATTGTAATAAGTACATAAATGAATGAATGAATAAACTAATAAATAAAACATTACAAAACAAACATTAATAAAAATATTTATTTTGTCTTACATTTTAACTGAATATTGACATTTACATTTATAAATGACTTTTTTATTAATAAAAATAGCCTGTCATATTATTAATTGATAAATTAAATTATGAATGGGTAAATCAGCACAGCATAAAACTGCAATGAGAACATTGTTTTTTGATATTATTTGATTTGATATTAGGCTATTAACTTTTCAAACATTTTGTATTTTTATTTTATTATTATTATCATGTTATAGGCTTCAGCTAACTTTATTAGAGATCATTATTTAATAGAATTCAAACTGGTTCGAATTCCTATTTCCGGCCCTTTAAATTTAAAAGTAGGCGCGCGGAAAAGGCGCCTAAACAGCAGAGAGGATCGGCTGGAGAATTGACGGTTGAAAACTGCACAAAGTAAAGTCAAGGTAAGACTTCATAAAAAATAATGGATTTAAACAATGTTTTTATGTTGTTGGCGATTGCTTCGTTATATTTGATTGGAGTATTTATGTGATATTAAAGTTAGCTAATGATTACTTAAATCGTTAGCAAGCAAACACATAGGTAAGGCTATTTGAATTTAAGTTACTTAGTCATTTCAACTTTTGCTATCTCTGGATTTTCAGGATTTTATTTAAAAAAAAAAAAAATATGAATGTTTATGTAGAAGATTTGTAGTTTGTGTAGGCTACAATGATTAAGTGACCGGACATAGTAATTTGCTATGTTCGCGCTGTTTACATTTTTCTTATGATACGGCCAGTAGATCAAGACTGATTAGTTCATTGTTTTTAACTATTTTATGTAATATCTCGTGAATAACGTTGATTAGTTCACCTCCGAGTCTTTTGAACTGAGTCTCTTTCGTTCATTCACGTCACGTGACGGCATACATTCAGTTAACGTTAGTTTGGTTTTACTTAAGTAACATGATATACAGTTAAGTCCCATGTAGCCCAGTTAAACTGTAAATCCAGTGGTCAATAATACTGAAGTGATACATTGTCTGTCTGTCTCCTCCTGCTGTAAAAACCAGCATTGACCAGCATGAATTCCCTTTCACTCACTGTTTCCCAACCTGCAGTCGGTTCAGCACGGTAGGTAGACAAGTGTTTTTACTTATGCTTTATTATGGCATAACAGTAAAATAAAATTATGACTATAATTCAATTGGACATTCATCTATGTATTCATTGTACATTATACTGCACTAACTAGTTTTATTACTTGTCAGAAACATCAGGCTCACAGCAACAGATTAAGAAGAATCCTGCATTAAAAGATGACTTCAACTTGCATGTGAGACAGAGTGAGAAGAGAAAAAGAGGAATGAAGATGGACTGTCTAAGAAACCTGTAAGTCAGTTACACTGTCTATTTTGCTATATGTGTGTATTAATTTGTATTATACTACGAGGATGTTGAATGCTTGAATTAGAGCTACGATAACCGCAATACCGCAGTAATGAGATGCCTACCGCGATGTTGAGGCCATCACCGCCCCGTTTCTATGGTAACCAAGATCTCCTGAACTCATCAGATTCATGCGGCTGCGGCTTGTTTGTATTATCGGCGAAAATAATTTCTTGAACATCTGCGAAAATGTTAAAGTATGTAAAATAGTGGCTGAACTTAAACATATGCTTTTATTAAAACTGGTGCTCTGCTGTGCCAAGGGACATTTCGAAACATTTCACCAGTTACTTTCGTTTACTGCATAGACCTTTATGTCCTATAAATGTGTCATATTCGTATTTGTGTGACAGTCCACACAGCTTTCAGTGGGCAGGGCTATTGGCATTATTAATAAAGAAACATGAATGAATGAGAAAGTAAAGAGCAGGACGTGGTTGATATTAAAAATAAAATTAAATACTGGCAGGATGTTTCTATGCGCATACTCTTGAGTGTAAGACGGACAAGCATTGAAGCCTCTGTTTGCGCGTCTAATTGGTCAAATACACCGTGTGAGCCAGAAAGTGAGCTAATGTATATCACACAAAAAGCAAAGTGCAAACTATTCTCAAGAGACAAATTTCAGCATAACATGCTGATAATGGTAGGCTATCCTAACTGTCTTAATTTATTCCTTTATTTATTTTGTGGACCATAAATATAGTAAAACAAATGAGAAGAAAAGTATTTTGTGTTAAACAGGTTGGTTTTTAAAATGCATCTAAGGGTGCTTTCACCCTTGGTTCGATTGCCTGGACCGAACGCGAGTTCAATTGCTCTCCCCTCTCCCTGCGCCCACTGGACTGTGTTCACATTATATTATTTGGGTCCGAACCGCGGTTCGTTTTCGTCATCAAACCAGCAACTGTTGACTACGTTGCTTAATAACGATGGCACAGGAGAAGTCGGCAAAATGCATAACGTTGCTCTCCTCACTATTTTTGTTTTTGAACCGTAGGTTTTGTTCATAACGGAACTTGCATCTATCTCCCACGAATGTAGAATGCTGAAGGCGAGCAGAAATGAGAAAAGTTATGCTACAGTTCTCTGTTTGCAGCACGTCAGTCACGCTCGTCGGGAAAGTGAGTGAAACACACACACAAACACATATTTTTATCAAATAATACTGCATTAATAGCGGTTCACTTCCACAACTTGGTGCGTTTGCATTTATATCAGAAGCGAACTGTACCTGAGTTCACTTGAACCGCACTCCAGACCACCCTTTTTAAGCGGACTCGGGTACGGTTCGTGGGTGTCCGCAGTTACACACAGCACACAGTTACTCCTCGTGTTTGCTGGATAATGATATAATGATATTATATTTAATCCTCCAAAATCACTGTGCAATAATGAGTGTGTTAAGTGAATAAATGTAAACTCTATGAATGAAATGAGCGCAAATCAAATAGCTGTATTGCTGTTGCCTCTCCATGTGCCACAAATCAGCTTGGAAAGAATAAATCAACTGAAATACTTAGTGCTTTTTCCAGTTTAACGCATTAAAATATTTAACACAGTTAATGCAGCATACGTTTTTTTTGTTTTGTTTGTTTCATCCTTTGGCTAGCATTACAATATATGATTACGCTCTTATTTCTGTGAATGCTTTTAAACCATTTAAGCGCACCAAAAGAGAAAAAGAGAACGCACTGTCTGTGAATGTCCTGTCACACACACGACGCACAGAAAGACATGCACCAGTATAGTGAGCATGGATGGCCCACCAGTATCGAGTTCTCTGTCATGCTTGAAGAAACAATAACACATACGATAATGTCAAAAATGTCAGTTTTGTTAAATATCACCAATGGAGCAGCCTTAAATGAGTTAAAGTCCCCGTGAACCGGAAGTGCAAACGTCTTTTCTCCAGTGTTGTGACATATTTCCAAGCGAAACAGAATATTGAATAGAGGGCAGAGTTTTAATTTAACGCTCCTCCTCTCCGTCTCTCGCTCATAGCAGACTAAGGGTTGGGGGGGGGGTGGTTTTATTTTATCAGAGAAGGAACACCATTTCAGACCAGAAGTAACATTTCAGATTTTGATTAAAGATTACCACGACAAACAATTTTTTTCGGTGTATTAACTTGCACGGATTAATTGTTCACCACAAGACTAGTAATATGCACTAACAAAGTAAGTAAGGTCAATTTTGATTTTATGACGTCTTGAAATTAAGTCTTAATTGAAAAGTAAATGAGTTGTGAGAAAGTGGACATCAGTAGCTGTATTAAGACCCGGGTATACTTCACTTTCCGCGGCCAGACGCATCTCACGTGTAGTCTTGTCTGCGCATCTTTCAAAGTATACTCAACTACAGATGTGCATGGATGACCGAGTTCAACACATGCAGTACAATTTAATTCACGAATCGTGCCATCAACGGGACTTCGCTGGGTAGGATCAGAGAATAAAAATAGTGCATCCACCATCCACCACACAGTCTTGTATTTTGGCCTGCACACGGACGAGGTATGCAGACGTCCGTGAGCCCTCCAGATGACGAACATTACGTCATGCAGACGGTGCACGAACGTGGCTTTAGTTTCAGTGAGACTGTCCTTATTTCATAAAAACATGCCATTAAAAAGTACTTAAAATATACTCTTTATTTTGTTTCTTTATGTTGTTTTTATTTTAAAGATTAACTGTGACATTATTACATAATAATATGTATTATTAAAAACTTGATTATAACATTACATTTAGATCTATTGCATTATATTTAGATAGTGGCATGAAAGGTTGCAACTTTGAATGAGCATTGTAGCTGATCACAGTCATGTTGAGTGTATGTAAGCAGTGATCTCATCATTGAAACTCGAATTCTGCTCACTAACAAATACGTTCATCGTAACTAACAGTGCAAACACAATGTAAATAAGAGGTTTGTTGATTATAATGGGAGTTTTGGTGTGAGTTCAAAACTCAGTCAACATTTTGTCTGTCTCTTCCTTATCCCGAGGTTACCATAGTCAGCTGGATCCCCTCCAAATCCAGATCAGATGGTGGACCTGCATCTTGGCATGACCACGACGCAAGCCTAAATGTCAACGAAGACCATGTCAACTAGACAAGCCAGACAGATCCCCTGTGAGAACTTCGTTGACAGCCATCGGTAAAGATCCTCAGCAAAGACCACAAGAACCAGACAAGTCCTCTGCACAGACCCCTACGGCTAGCTTCAACTCTATGCCGGCGTGTTGTATCTTGATCTTCAAACTGATGGAACCATATGAAATATTCTAGATTATACCAATCCACAATCTGACTTGTGTTGCTGCCTGAATCACATCACACCATATTCGTTCATTGGCCAGAGGAGAACTGGTCCCTGACTGAGCCTGGTTTCTCCCAAGGTTTTTTTTTCTTCTCCATTTTTGTAACCTGATGGATTTTGGGTTCCTTACCCCTGTTGCCTTTGGCTTGCTAAGTTTGGGACACTTAATATTCAGCAATAATATTGATTTGATTGCACTGACACTATCATATGAGAACTGAACTGAGCTGGACGATGACATCACTGTTTTTTGCAGAGCTGCTTTATAACAAATTGAACGGATTTCATAATTGATTAACTTTATACAGCTATTGAACAGAACTGAATTAAAACATACTGACTTCAGCTGAACAATGACACTATTTCTTTTAGAGCTGCTTTACAGCAGAATTGAACTGGAATAATTGAATCATTCTCCTGTTTATACCTGTAAAGCTGCTTTGAAACAGTCTATAAAGTGTTAAATTAAAGGTGACTTGACTTTTGAAATAGCCTGATCTGGTAAACAGTAATGCGTTGTCAAAATGTCACCATTCTAGGCAGCATGTGGGCCACATGAGGATTTTTATTTTAATCCACTAGGGTTAAAATAAAAATATACTGTGGCCCACATTAGGGTCAGTTCTGGTTTATTATTTGGTTTGTTATTGGCTTACGTGTGGCATGATTGTGGCTTTATTGTGGCCCAGATCTTTCAAACAGGAGTGGACCGCTCATCATGCCATCATTCAACGCAGTATGTGGGCCAGAGCGAGGTGTTGGATCTGGGCCAGAATTAAAATGAACTGTTGCCCAGATTAGGGCCAGTTATGCTTTATTTGTATTGCTTATGGCTGACATGCGGCATTGGTATGGCTTGCTTGTGGCCCAAATCTGGCCAACAGGAGTGGTCCGCCTAAGTGCCATCATTCCATGTGGTATGTGGGCCAGAGCAAAGGGGTTGGATCTGTTGCACACTTGACACTTTCATGTGGCCCACATTTGGCAGGAATAATGGCACTTGGGCGGTCCGCTCCTGTTTGCCAGATTAGGGCCACAAGCAAGCCACAGTTATGCCGCATGTCAGCCATGAACAAAACAAATGAAGCAGAACTGGCGCACATCTGGGCAACAGTTCATTTTAATTCTGGCCCAGATCCAACACCTCACTCTGGCCCACATACCGCATGGAATGATGGCACTTGGGCGGTCCACTCCTGTTGGCCAGATTTGGGCCACAAGCAATCCATACCAATGCCGCTTGTCAGCCATAAACAAATCGAATAAAGCAGAATTGGCCCACATCTGGGTAACAGCAAGGTGATGGATCTGGGCCAGAATTCAAATGAACTGTTGCCCAGATGTGGGCCAGTTCTGCTTCATTCGTTTTGTTTATGGCTGACATGCGGCATTACTGTGGCTTGCTTGTGGCCCTAATCTGGAAAACGGGAGCAGACCGCCCAAGTGCCATCATTCCTGCCAAAAGTCAGCCAAATGAAAAGTGTCAAACTTGCGCCAGATCTGGGCCACAAGCAAACCATACCAATGCCGCATGTCAGCCATAACCAAAACAAATATAGCAGAACTGGCCCACATCTGGGCAACAGCAAGGTTGTTGGATCTGGGCCAGAATCAAAATGAACTGTTGCCCAGATGTGGGCCAGTTCTGCTTCATTCGTTTTGTTTATGGCTGACATGCGGCATTATTGTGGCTTGCTTGTGGTCCAAATCTGGAAAACAGGAGCGGACCGCCCAAGTGCCATCATTCCTGCCAAAAGTCAGCCAAAAGAAAAGTGTCAAACTTGCGCCAGATCTGGGCCACAAGCAAACCATACCAATGCCGCATGTCAGCCATAACCAAAACAAATATAGCAGAACTGGCCCACATCTGGGCAACAGCAAGGTTGTTGGATCTGGGCCAGAATCAAAATGAACTGTTGCCCAGATGTGGGCCAGTTCTGCTTCATTCGTTTTGTTCATGGCTGACATGCGGCATTATTGTGGCTTGCTTGTGGTCCAAATCTGGAAAACAGGAGCGGACCGCCCAAGTGCCATCATTCCTGCCAAAAGTGGGCCAAAGGAAAGTGTCAAATTTGCGCCAGATCTGGGCCATATCAATTTTGCTATCTGGGAATCCTGGAATGTTTTCATGAAAAACCTTAATTTCTTTTCGACTAAAGAACGAAAGACATGAACATCTTGGATGACGTGAGGGTGAGTAAATCATCAGGAAAAGTTTATTTAAAAGTGGACTAATCCTTTTACGACCCGTCGTCAGTTTTGCCTATACAGGCCAAATCAGGTTGGCTGGAGGTAAATGCTTGCGTTTCCTCTCACAGACACACGAGGGCAGCAGATATATTTCAGTGTCTGTCTTTGATTAAAAAAAAGGGTTAAAACTATTTTACAAGCCATGTCAGTTCAGTTTTATGTTCAGTTCAGGGAAATTCATAATGCAACAGTTACAATAATTAATAAACCCACCTATAATATAATTTTAATTAAACATTAAAACAGCTAAAAGTAAAAACAATGTAAATAATGTAAGAATGCTGCATTATATGAAATAATAATAATGATAATAATATTAATATTAATACAAAAATATGCAACTGGTTAAAGTTTATTATTGTTATTGTTATTATTATTAGAGAACTTAAAGAAATACAGATTGACAGAATTATATGCATGAAAATGATTTGAAAAGATTCAAAATCAGACACGCTTTCTAAATTTACACTTATGAATAAACTGTCTCTCTCATAATGAGTAAAACCAAGAAGAACACATATTTCTGAGATTTCAGAAATCCACAAAACTATAACATGTTTTCCCATAGATTCTTAGTATATATAATACCAAAGTAAATGATCATATGTTTAATTTGGAGACCACAGAACAAGCAATTTACATAAACATTTGTCTTTTCTATTGTAAATAAAAAATATTCTGATACACCATCATCAGCACAAGGACATTGATGATGATCTCGTCACATCCGCCAGAGGGCGCTGGTTTTCAAAGCATGCGCCTTTGGCATCTACATACAGAAAGGACAATGTATTTGTCAGTATGTGTTTGTCAGAGTCACAGAGGTCATCAGAACCAACACAACACAACACAGCAGCAGTGATTCACAGCTGAACCGGGAGGAACTTTGTAATAAATAATCGGAGAAGTTCGAGAAGCGTCAAGCGAAGAAGTCAAACAGGAACAATAAGAGCTGAGTGTGGATGACTCATGCGGACTTTACTCGACGAGACGAACAAAGATCTCCAGCAGTGCTGTCGCTTTACTCTGATCTGACGGGGTTATTCGCTTAAAAGTCCCGAGGATCCTGATCGCTCTCGGTAAGAGACTCTTATGACTGATTCCTATCTTTGTTTACAAAGTGTTTATTGTGTGGTTTGTGTGAACTCTCAGTTCAGTACAGAAAATGCCTCGAAAACAGTGTCTTTACTGCAGCTGAAACCTTAGAGCAGGTCACTTCAGTCCTGAAGCCTAAAATTACTTTTGCACTACCGTGGCAGTGCACTATTCGTGTGGTATTGTAGTACCATGGTATTATTGAAACACATTAAAGTTACATGTAAACAATATGTTTTTTGGATGTAGTAATCAGTCACTGTTCTTTTTTCTTGATTATTTCACTTTTTCTTCCCTATAAATGTCACCTTAAAACTTGATTTTTTTTTTTTAGGTTTAAGATTATATTGTTTTATCCTTATACCAGACACATTTTCTATCTTAAAACATGGAAAATCATTGCAAAAATATTAAATATTGCATCTTTAAAACTTGAAAAATTGAAATAATTATAAGCAATTTCAATATATATTCTGCTACAATCATTTATATCTTTTTATTTCTCTTTCGATAAAAGCTGTCTCTCACTTGTGACATCATATTCAACACAACAATGCATGTTTATACAGACGCAGGCTGTTTACACACCTTGTCAGTTCAGTAAACACTTCATAGGTGATGGTTAAAAGGTTCATTTTTGTCATTAATTACTTGCTTTCATGCCGTTCCACACCCGTAAGACTTTCATTCATCTTCAGAACACAAATTAAGATATTTTTGATGAAATTTGAGAGCGTTCTCACCCTCCATTGACACGCAACTACCACTTTGACGCTTCAAAAAGTTCATAAAGAGATCGTAAAACTAATCCATATGAATTGAGTGGTTTAGTCCAAATTTTCTGAAAATGAATGAAAGATGTACGGATTTGGAACGACATAAGGGTGAGTAATCAATTACAGAACAAAGTCAAATTAAAATATTGAGAATAAACTCAATAAAATTTGAGAAAAGTCATTACATTTCAGAATAAAATCATGTTTCAAGGAAAAACACATTAAATTTCAAGAAAAAAGTCAAATTAAAATATTGAGAATAAACTCAATAAAATTTGAGAAAGTCGTTCAGAATAAAGTCGTGTTTCGAGGAAAAACGTGTTAAATTTTGATAATAAAGTTTAAATAAAATGTCGAGAAAAAACTCCATAAATTTTGAGAAAACTAAATAAAATGTTGCGAATAAACTCATTAAATTGAGAATTAAATAATTGTGTTTCAAGAAAAAACTTGTTAAATTTCAAGGAAAAAGTCAAATTAAAATATTGAGAATAAACTCAATAAAATTTGAGAAAGTCGTTCAGAATAAAGTCATGTTTCGAGGAAAAACGCGTTAAATTTTGATAATAAAGTGTAAATAAAATGTCGAGAATAAACACGCATTGGATCAGTCATTGCTGATGGAGGACATGACAGAGTTCAATCACTTAGACAAGATGTATTTTAGGCTTTCTTTCAACGATTCTCACTTCCAACTTTTGCCATGTTTTATATGTATTTGTTTGCTGAAGCTCAAGAAGAGTAGGTCTGTTCCTGCGCTCTCTGTGCGCTATAGATGAAGCGATATATGCCGCATTCTCAAGTTCAGTGTAAAACAGTGAGTCTAATCACCATACAGGCAAAACGTTCAGTTCAAGAATGAAAAAAGTTCCGTTAAGTGTTTTACTGTAAATGTGCAAACAGTAACAGAAAGGGCAATCTATATTATATCTACAGAAGCACAGACTTTATTAAATAGCTGCACAGAGAGATCAATGTCTGCACACACACAGCCTAGGGTGAAGTCATTATGATTATCTGCACATAGTTTATTAATGAGGTGTTTACAGAATTTGATCTTTTAATAATAAGTGTTTTTACCGTTAAGCGTTCAGAATGTCTCGTTTTTTTGCGAGTACATCACACAAATTTTACTGTTTTCTTTCTTCTAAACACACCCGGCCGCTTGCAAATTCTCTTTAAAGTTCATATGCTACTTATTATTGGGTTATAATTAGCTAAAGCTGTATTTCTTTGTTATTGAAAGAAAGCCTAAAATATAGACCTAGCTTGACTGTCATCCAACTCTGTCATATCCTCTAGGATCAGTATTCAACGAATATGACACTGATCGAATGCGTGTTTATTCATGACATTTTATTTAGACCTTTTTTCTCAAAACACGACTTTATTCTCAATTTTGTGTTTATTCTCGACATTTTATTTCAACTTTTTTCTTGAAACAATGACTTTATTCTTGAAATTTAATGAGTTTATTCTCAACACAATGACTTTATTCTCAATTTTGTTTATTCTCGACATTTTATTTCGACTATTTTCTCGAAATTGAAGGATTTTTTTTTCTCAAAACACAATGGGTCTCATTCATGAAACACGAGCAGAATAAATTTGTGTGTAAATCGTGTGTAAAGTGGTTCTGGCGTAAATTTTCGGATTCATTAAAATGTTTGTATTTTCCAAATGTTAGTTGGTACGAAAGAAATCTATACCTGCTCCCAGCCACGCGTAAATAGTGCGTTTAACATACAAATTTTTTGATCATTAATAAGGCTGCATTTTAATTCACCTTAATAAGGTACATATTTACACAGCATTTTGAAAAAATATTATATATAGTAATTACATACGTTTTTTCTTTTTACTTTTATTGTGAGAGCCAGTAATACATTTACATTTACATTTATTCATTTGGCAGACGCTTTTATCCAAAGCGACTTACAAGTGAGGAATACAACAAGCGAGTCGTCATGACGAGGCAAATAGACAAGAAGTGCTCATAATACAAGTTATAGGCAGTGCTCAGATTATCCTAAGATACAATAGAGAGGGATTAGAGGAAGTGAAAGGATAGGAATAAGAAGGTTTTTTATTTTTATTTATTTTTATTTTTTTAAGATGAGGTATAAAATGAATAGCGTCTGCAAACGGAGCACTTTAATCAAATAATGGATAGATTTCAATACGGTTGGGCAAACTAATGGCCCCTTATTTGTTATGGAAATTACATCCATCCTAAAATGGACAAAATCCTTCGTTTGGTGTCATAATATGATGCCCATCATAGTCAGTCGGATTTAATGGGCGATATTTATGGTAATTGAGAATGAGCGTGCACACGCGTCCCATTTACGACTGATTGGAATTTATTAACACACACACACACATTTCACTATCACTTCTGACGTTTACGAAGTATTTGTGAATCAGGAGAAGAGTTTTCGGGAAGGTCTCTTTACGCGCAAATCACTCACATATTTACTCGTATATTTATGAATGTTTCATGAATGAGACCCAACGACTTTATTCTCAAAACGTAGTACGTTTATTGTCGACATTTTATTTTGACTGTTTTTCTCAATTTAATTAGTTTATTCTCGACATTTCATTTAGACTTTTTTTTTTTCTAAATTTAACCAGTTATTTCTTGAAACACAACGACTTTATTCTCAAAATTTAGTGTTTGTTTTCAACATTTTGTTTAGACTTTTTCCCCCAAAATTTAACAAGATTTTTCTCAACACAATGACTTAATTCTCGAAATTTAGTATGTTTATTCTCGACATTTTATTTCAACTATTTTCTCGAAATTGAAGGATTTTTTTTTTCTCAAAACACAACGACTTTATTCTCGAAATTTAGTATGTTTATTGTCGACATTTTATTTCGACTTTATTCTCGAAATTTAAGGAGTTTATTTATTGACATTTATATTTTATTTCAAGTTTTTCGAAATTTAACAACTTTTTCTCAAAACACAACAACTTTATTAAAATTTTATGTTTACTTTTATTCTCAAGTTCAATCTTGCATTATAAAGACTTTAATCTCAAGATGGTTTTATTTTTGTATTATTGCTTGGCCCTAATCCTCTTTCATAGTTTATTGTATGATGATTTATATCAGTTTTTCTTATTATTATCAGTTGTGGCATCATGTTTACCACACCAAACAATTTTTGCACTTAAAAAAAGTTTCTTCAAAAGCATTTTCCAGTCGAGCTGTAATTTCATCACATGATACAAAATGAAATAAATTATAATTATATTCAGCAGTGAATCCGCAGCGCTCACACACTCCCGTCTGGAAAGCACAAACACAGACAAGCGGCGTGCTGACCAGAACTAACTGTTATATAGAAGGACATTTTCAGCATGAAATATACATGTGGGTGTTGTTTCTGTTGAAATAGAGGAAGCAGTCGTGTGTCACATTTAGGAAAGTTTTCAGCTGGTCTTGAGTTTGAATATGATTTCATGCCGACACTGCAGCCTTCAGCTTCCACATCTGTGACTGCTTGAGGTATCAGTTCAACTCTGAAAATAGAAGACAGGAAACGCTCGTATTGATGGCTAAGGCTGTTATTAGGGTTGACAGATTGCTTGCCAGAGCCAAAATGAAACTGAATGCATATGCTTTCATTGGATTGCACAATGTGCTTTAGGCGGAATAAAGGAAACTGAGTGCTCTTTTAAAGAGACTTGTTTGTTTTGGGACTGGAGCAAAAAATCGATACAGCATAGTAACACGATATTTTGTGGGGGAATATTGTATTGATACACGGACGATGAGTATCATTCTTTTCAGAGCCTGAATTTCAGCTTGGGAATTGCAAGTATTGTGGAAATTTTAACGTAAGCTCTGTGCTTATAATGTGGGAATTAATAATTTATCCACTAACCATTCCGACTCCGGTTTGAACAATGTAAGGCTGAACACTTTCCTCATTTTGGCTGCGTGAGATTCTCCAGCTTTGTTGTTGTTGAGCTGTTAAAGCTCCGCCCTCTTCTGGAAAGTGGGCGGGAGCAGCAGCTCATTTGCATTTAAAGGGACACACACAAAAATGGTGCAATATCCCAAAATGTTTAAAATCCCAATTATATTGTATCGTGGCTTTCATGTTTGGATAATGATTATTAAATTATTAAGAGAATTTAAGATGTAGTGATATGTCCGTGTGTTTTTGTTCACGCAGTGATGCAGTGAAGATGGCAGGCGCTGGTATTGAGTACAGGAAGAATGCACTTATCCCATGTCGGCACCAACAAAATCTGCTTCCTGCTTTCCCTGGCATTTTGTGCCCTACTGGTGCTCCTCATTCCCTCCCTACAACCTCCGCAGCGTCAGACGGATCTGCCCCAACCGCGGCCCCGTGCCAAGCCTGCGAGACACGACCTCTACGGGAACCCTGGCCAAGGAAGTCATAGTGCCAAGGATGGTAGTTTCATTCACCCACTTCCTCCCGGAGGCCGACCCCAGGACCCGCAGAGGATGTTAGAGGGGGACGCTGCACACGCCAATCCCCCCGGGTCCCGTTCCAAAGACTCTTTGGATTTGAGAGACATTTTTATTGCCGTTAAGACCACCAGGAAATATCACAGGTCCAGACTGCAGCTCCTGTCCCAGACCTGGGTGTCCAAAGCCAAGGAACAGGTAGGGAAGCGTTGTATTCGTCTACTACTAGCCTACTAAATAATCACTGTTATCAAAGGTAAAACTTCCAAGTTACACAGTATTTTTTTTAATCTGTTTTTCATTACTTTTTTAGGGTAGTTCTAGTTCACCCAAGTTCTCTATTCAAATGCAAACACAAAATGTAAATATGAACATTTAATTGAACTCTCTGAAAATTGCAAATCCTGTATCCCAATCGGGGCACCCACAAGGAAAAATAAACGTAGTTTTTTTTAAATGATATTGAAAATTGTGATAATGAAAAATGTCAATTAAATCAATGTCTAGTATTTGCATTAGAACGACATGCACAACAAGAGGTGAAAAAATGCATTTATACAGAAAATTAAATTTCAAAAATAAAGTTGTCAAAACTATTTGATGACAGCTCACTGATAATTTGTCATAATAATTATTAATAATAATAATAATAATAATAATAGTAATTTGCCATTTTTAACCAATAAGTATTTTTATGGTTTGGATAAATTGTATAATATTTTTTTTAAATGAATAAAAAATAAAACATTTAAAACTAAAATCAATCATTTTAAATACTAGAAGTAAATTCTTCACAACATTAAAATATAAAATGTATCAAAAATGGATATTCATTTTGAGATTTACTAAAAAAAATACATTTAATAATGTTAAATTATTAAAATGCTATAATAATTAATTTTATGTAGACGAATAATCATTTTTTAAAAAGTAAAAAAAAAAAAAGCCTAATGGAGATATAATTAATTTTGAAGTTTTATTAAGGGATAACTATGAAATTATGTGGTTTTTATAATCAATTAACACTGCTTTTGACATTTTTTTACAAGATGGACAAAATTTGTCACCAAAAAAGTCATTCCGTTTAACCAAAATTTCAGTTTTACCGTATGACAATATTTTCAAACAATGCTAACAGGTTGATAGCTAGCAAAAGGACAATCAAAAATTTTATATTTAGTACAAGTTTTTAAAATATTACATAATTTTCCATGTTTTATAGCGGTTGCACTGAATGACCTGATGTTTCGGGACATGCGTATGAAAAAGTGAAAACGTGAATTTTTCAAATAGTTATAAGAGAGTTAGTTACTTTGATTCATGACCATGTGGTCCTTTGCAGGTGTCTGAATGATGTCACATCCTGTCACATGATATTGACCACATGACTTGATCCAAAATGGTGCCTTTATATTTGTAACTCCGAATGACATCATTGAAATTCATTCTTTCTCATAACAAAGCAATGACTTCTACACATAATTTTCCTACCATTGTGCACTATGTTGATATATGATGTTATAAAATCATGCCAGAATAAAAAAATACATACATTTATTACATTTAAAAATATTTTAATCACAAATGAAGCCTTTGGACGGTTAAACCGAATGACCTTTTGACACTTCAAAATCTTTAAAATAGCTTTATATGTAGCAAAATATAATTAAAACCTTTTTGATTTAATAAAAGAGATCACGTTGTACTACCTTACATACTTTGGATTTCATTTCTTTGTTTTTTATTGATTATTATTAAGGCATTTGGACAAAAAAAAAAAAAAAGACCCGTCACGTCATTGACCCGTAAGCATTAGATGATGGCAATGAAATAAACGATATTAGCCAACACCCATGAGGTTAAAGAAATATCTCATATTGGTTGAAATCATTATAATAAAGTTAAAATGTACGAAAAGACCTGTTGCTACTTCCATCGGAATGAATGACATAAACTCTAGGGTGGGTGGGGACTCGGTTCTGTCCGTCGGTTGTTGATTGGATGGAGGTGGAACTGAATGCGAGAAAGTTTAAACTTACTAAATAATCACCAAAGTTGTTTCACTAGAAGATCGATTCATGACACTTTGATTAACTATTACAAGGTCCAAAAAAATGTATGCATGGGTGAATCGTTCACAATACAAAACAAATGGGCTGAACGTCCATTTCATGTGGAATTTATTGCTCCTCTGGACCCGTGCATGTCATTTCAGTTGTCCGGTGACATGTTTAAACCTGCGAGGAGGAAGTGTGGCCGCTGCTTTCTGGCGGCGTGCCTGGTGCTTTTAAGAGTATAGGGGTTAGTGTTGGTGCCCCTCGGGCCCCCTGGAAGAGGAAGTTCCTCAGCAACCCGAGACCCTCAGACACAAGACAGCGTGTGTTTGCTTTCATCCAAGTGCGTTTGCTTGACTGCCAAAGGCGCCAGGGCAGTAGACGCTCCCCCTTCCTGAGGCCTCTCCGGAGAGCCGAGTGGGGCCCAAAGAGGCCCCGAGATTGACTTAACCTGTAAAGCAGTGCAGCACTATTGTTTTGCCATTACACAACAGGGCCAAAATGCCCAGGAGAAATTTCAAGAACTCGGCTTTGCTCATAAAGCCAGATTGTGTGTTTGGTAAGTGCCAGCTCATGCCAGAAGAAACATTCTTTCCCTGTCAGATTTGCAATGTCCGGAGTTTGGGACACTTAACCTTTTTCCTTATATGACTTTGTACTTGAATAACCTTCTACTTTTAGAAGTGTTTTTTTAGTTATACTTTCTGAAAAAGGTTGGAAACCTTTAATCCTCAACGCTGGCAAAAACAATCTCAGACATTCTCACAGTGGCTTTTGTTCAGGAGTTTTCCAGGAAAATATCAAGAATCCCTTTCATTTCCAGTTTCGTGACCTAGCAGCAGTAGTGGAGGTGACGGAGGACTTTTAAGCAATATCCAAAAATGAAAATTGTCTCTTTTATTTACTCTTTTGAGCTTTTAAAAAGGTTTAAAAGCTCAAACATGCTGGTTGCCAGAAAATTCATGAATAAGCCAGTCCTGGATCCAGAGA
This sequence comes from Chanodichthys erythropterus, assembly GCF_024489055.1. Classification (NCBI taxonomy): domain Eukaryota; kingdom Metazoa; phylum Chordata; class Actinopteri; order Cypriniformes; family Xenocyprididae; genus Chanodichthys; species Chanodichthys erythropterus. The sequence continues at coordinate 23,372,219 of NC_090239.1, forward strand.
TGTTTCTGTCCTGTAGTTGATCAGGGGTGCTGCTCGTCGCCAGATGCTTGTGGCTTGTGTTTTGCATAGACATTTTGAGGGAATGTAGGGTCAGGATGCACAGAGCATTCATGCATTCATTATCTGTTCCTTTAAAGATGAAGTCATTTTCTCAGTTTAATATGCAGAATATATATATAATGTATATACACTCACCACCTTGCTAGTTGCCTTCAGAACTGCCTTAATTCTTCATGGCATTGATTCAACAAGCTGCTGGAAACATTCCTCAGAGATTTTAGTCCATATTGACATGGAAGCATAAAATAAACGTTAACTGAAATAAATGAAATATATATATATATATATATATATATATATATATATTAAAAAAGTTGTATCTCTGTTTCAGACGTTTATCTTCACTGATGGAGAGGATAAGGAGCTCAAGCAGAAAGCAGGTAGAGTCTCTTAAATAATCACCTTTAAACCATTTTACAGCTTAATATTATGAGATTAAATCTAGATGCCATAATAAAATCTCACTACTCAACTGGCCAACCATCCTGACCCCATTCATGCTTCATTTCATCATGACATGGACTGTGTGTCATGTGAAATTATGTAATGTCTAAACACCCTGATGTCATAAATCATGAAACCATAAGTGGTCTGTCATTGTCTCCTCAAGGGCTCAACATCATCAACACCAACTGCTCCGCGGCGCACACGCGTCAAGCCCTGTGCTGCAAGATGTCTGTGGAGTATGACAAATTCATCGAGTCACAAAAAAAGTTGAGTTCATCTCTTCAAGCTCCCAATGCATGAAATCATGGCATACAGTCATTATCAGCAGATGTTTCATTCATTTACATTAAACTTTTTAGGTTTTTTGAAATGCATCTTGTGCTCACCAAGGCTGCAGTAATATTGTGAAATATTATTAGACTTTGCTCTTTAAATATATTTAGGGGCCAAGCATGTGCCGAGCAAGTATTCATTGGCGTTCTTCTTCTCCTTCATCTTCTGCTCAGGAAGTCTTTGGCAGCTTGCGGGAAAGTTATGAAATTTGGCACTCTGATGGAGGCCAGTCTGAACTGTCACCATACCAAATTTGGAGTCTCTAACTCAATCCCTCTAGCGCCACCAGCTGTCCAAACTTGCACTCATATTTATGCTAATAACTTCTGTACGGCTAGCAAACTACAAATGATTTTTCCTCTGATTCTGTGGCTCAAGGCGATTCGATTGCACCCTATGACACCATTTTCCATCATCAAAATTTTGAATTTTCCAAAAAACCTACCTTTTCTAAATCTTCCTAGGCCGTTGCTCCGATTTGCATGAAAATAGAACCAGATCGTCTTCAGACCATGCTGACAAAAAGTTCAAGAACTCAAGTCAAATTCAAATCGATTTGTCAAAATGTTTTTGAAAAACGTGCAAATTAATTTTATGTAGCATTTGCATCTCTGCAACACTTTATCATATTCAGACCGAACTTAGCCCATGTCATCACATGCATGACCTAAGGTTACATGCTGCGTTTCGGCACAGCGCCACCTGCTGGACCGGAAATGAGAATGACGATCGGAAACTTCTGAAGTTTGTCCAAAAATCATAAAAGTGGTCTTGTTAGATTCGGGGTGTCATGCCAAGTCGAATTATATGACGGCCATTTTGGATGTCAGCCATTTTGTATATTGTAGTAAAATGCTGTATTTTATAAATGCACAAACATATCATTACAAAACTTGGTATGGGTCATTGGCATGAAGCCCTGAAGGAGTCTGAGAAGTTTCAGCGCCACCTAGTGATGAAAAAAATATTTACATGTTTATAACTTTGGATGTGGTTGACACATGGATTCCTGAATCCTTGCCGAGCCCAACGATACCAAACATCACCTTATGGTTATTGCAAAACCACCATAGGAAAATCGAAAACATAGGTCGTATACTAATGGCTGAATGCCAAAATTTTGATACTAAGTGGCAAAAAAAATGCGATCAGAGTCAGGTGTGGGTCATTTTTTTATGCATTTATACATGTAAATGTCTATAACTCCTAAACAAAATGAGATATTTTCACCATATTTGACATGTGTATGTATGGGGGCACTCAAAAAAGCAGTGGGACTGGACCATTTGGTTGCGCTATAATTGAACAAACATGAAATTGTCTGTAAATACATTACTGTTGGTGTGATTGACTTCAAAATTACCATGCATTGTCTTTGTCTCAGTTGCTATCATAGTCCATTATGACATAGTTGGTCTGCTGCTAGCTTTCTTGTTTGCTTCTGTTGTGCTTGGCCCCTTAATTGCTGCTTAGAGCTACATTTTTAAATATAATTTATTTCAGTGAATTTTCAGCATCATTACTCCAGTCTTCAGTGTCACATGATCCTTCAGAAATCATTCTAATAAGCTGATTTGCTGCACAAGAAACATTTCTGATTATCATCAATAAGGGCTGTGTGATATTTATTGTCTACAATAATATCGTAATTGTTGTTTTAACGATATGCAAGCTGACATTATCGAGTGCATCGCTCACTTCACATCTGTTCTGCAGGTGGTTCTGTCATGTGGATGATGATAACTATGTGATCCTGCCCAATTTGCTGGAGCTGCTGTCGTCATACTCTCACACACAGGATGTGTACCTGGGAAGACCCAGTCTGGACCACCCCATCGAGGCCGCCGAGAGGGTCAAGAGCGACGGATCGGTGAGCTCAGCTTGTCTTTTGACTGGAAAGAAAGAATTGGTGTAATTAAGTGAATGGTACTTTATTAATCTCTGTTCTGCAGGTGTCAGTGAAGTTCTGGTTTGCCACTGGAGGAGCTGGATTCTGCATCAGCCGAGGCTTGGCGCTCAAAATGAGTCCATGGGCAAGGTACATTCACTTCTACCCTTTGCTCAGTGATCTTGATGTAATTATGCTGCTGAACAAGTTTTTACTTGGTAGGAAAGATTTAAACAAAACATCACTGGCATGCATGCGTTCATGCCTGTTACCCAGATCCACTTTGCATGTAAAGACTTCTTCCTGCATTCTTGTCAGCTTTATTCAGCGAGCGCATGACTGACATACAACGGTTTTGATATCAACACCTTGTAAATATATATTCAAGACACCATATATGCAAATTTTCACTGATAGGCCTCTAAAACAGGTTTACATGCAAATCGATACACTGTCTTTTGATTGTTATCAGTGTTTTGGTGAACAATTAAATTTCTTTCTCTGCAACAGTCTTGGAAACTTCATTACAACTGCAGAGAAGATCCGCCTCCCAGACGACTGTACAGTAGGCTACATCATTGAGGCCTTGCTGGAAGTTCCTCTGACACACACAGGCTTGTTTCACTCACACCTGGAGAATCTCCAGAGACTTCCTACGGACAACATACTCAAACAGGTCAGATCGCTGAGAGGACCTCGGGATAAAAGAGTGGGGATTTTTCCAAATGTTCAGCATAACGTATAATAGAGATACTGCAAGTTTGTTTTCAACAGTTACACTTGTAAATTTAGCTGAAAGCAGGGCTCAAGCATTTTAAGCCCTTTAAGCACATGCATAAAAAGATTTTTGTTTTATTTAGCAAACCTGTAACCATCTCGATCATAGATGGAAAAGACCATTTACAGCCAATACAGGCAATTTACCGTATGAAATATATGGTTTTTAAAGCTTTTTAACAGTTATCGAGGTTTAGCAAAAAAAACCTTGGACTAGTTTGCCAAAGTTGGTTTTTGAAATAATCTCTAATATTTAATGAGCAACCCGATGGACAGTGGTGGTCCTAGAGGCAAAGTTGCTCAGAATGAGGAGTTCTACCGTGTGGTACGAAAAAAACGCGAAGACGCCCCCAGGTAGCTGATATCTTTCTATTTCTCACAGGCCACTAGGGCCGTGAGTCAAACAGGCCCAGATTTCACTCCATTCGGCCTCCGTTAAGCTTTTCTGATTGCTGCTTAAACTTCATTGGCCGATGGCGGACATAGTCAATAATGGCACCTCGGACAAAGATACTGTATGCCAATTTTCAAGTCAGTCGGACTAACGATGAAGTAGTTGCTGTTTTTTTTTTTCCTGTTTTAGCACCACCAAGTGGCCAGTCACCGCATCCTTTTTCATGCAGCCACAGAATGAGCTCTTACATAGATGTACCAATTTTGGTGAAAATATCTCATTCCGTTCACGAGTTATGGCCATTTTAGTAAAAGAGGCTCCGCCCACTTTGACCGTTTTGGCAGCCCTTAGAGACCGTGAATTGAAATTTCAACTTTTTTTTTTATAATTATTAACAATCAGAGTCCAGAAAATCTTGCTGCACTGGTTTGGTTCTGATCGGGTCAAAAACCTAGGACTAGTTTGCAAAAGTACGTTTTTCAAAAAATCCAAAATATCCCAAAATTTCGCCATTTTGTACTTTTCACCGCTGTAGCGCCCCCATCAGCCTGATCGGGGCAAGCCTTGGTGACGTTGTAGATGGCGTGAGTACTACCAGCCCTCACAGATTCAAGTCTTTATGACTTACGGTTTGGTCTGCCCGATCACTTTTACGGGAGAAATTTTAACAATTACGATAGGGTTTCAGAGCTGTGCGCTTGAACCCCTAAAAATATTAACCCTATAAAGCCTACTTTAAATACGCAAAATTCAAAGGCCTCTAAATTATCAACAAAAGATTTTTTTTATTGTTTTATAATTTTATACAAGATTTATTGTTGAAAGGCATTTGAAAAAATTCAATTTTTTCCTGACAATGTCAGGCTTTACAGGGTTAATATTGTAGCACCCTGGTTGTCAAAACAAGTGTACACTTCCAGCATTTATTGAGGGCTTGGCTTTGATCCTAGATTACTCCCACCCACCTACTTGGCCCCATCTGTGTAAATATATATCCTACTTACATAATACCTGCCTACTTCAATCCCATGATGACTCTTATGACTGAGATCCTCACAGTTTCTGTGTTACTTTGCTTTTCTCCGTAGGTGACCCTCAGTTATGGTGGATTCGAGAACAGGAGGAATGTGGTCAGTGTCGGGGGAGTGTTCTCATTGGCTGAAGACCCTTCACGGTACACAATATAAGTTTCAGTGCTGGATTTCATTAAAGAGGCCATTTTATGCTCATTTACAAAGTTGTTTTTGGGCTCTACTAGATTGAATGTTGATTATTTTCCTCATATTCTCCATTGTTGCAGCTCCTCTCTTCCCAGTCTGTCAGTAACACTATTTGTATGAAGCCCCTCCTTCTGAAAAGCACAATGTGCTCTGATTGGTCAGCTGGAGCAGTATGTTGTGATTGGTGTTTGGGAAATGTCCCGCCAGTTTCAACACACTACTAACTAACTCAACCAGGCCCCGCCCCTTTATTCTGTGTATGAATTATTTAAATGAGGAATAATATTGTGAAGAAAACTCAATGGAGGCGTTTCAGGGAGTTCAGAAACACTGATGCTGATGTAGAGAAGAACATTTTTAATGCTTTAAAAGGAACATTACACACTAAAGAAAGTTAAAAATGTTTTTAAAAAAAGCTTCATATGTCCTCGGGCATAAAATGTAAGTTGTACTCGTCTTTTCTTCCCTATTGTGATGTATATCCGAGGGAAATTGCTTCTCAAACAAGAACAAATGTAGGGCGGGGCTTGATTCTGTCTGTGGGGAATTGATTGGATGGTTGTGGTTTGCTATTGGTGGATCTCATGTGAGTGACAGGTTGCCCCGCCCTCATCATCAGAGAAGAGATGTCGCTGCAAGAGAGAGGGGAAGATATTCTGATTCAAGATTATGAGGAACCTGAATTTAAATCATTTAATATTATACATATAATAAAATGCAATATTCTATTTCATGACTTTAATCAACCATTATCTCTTCAGGTTTAAAACGGTTCACTGCCTACTCTACCCAGACACTGAGTGGTGCCCACGCAAGACTCCTCACTGACCTCTGGGATACGAGTGCCTCGTCACGGAGCAGAGACCTTCACAAGCTCCACTTCCATAAAACTCTTTATACCAAAATAATACTGAGCTGGTTGGTGTTTTGCAAAGTGTTTTTTGGTACTTTCTATGTTTATATGGTGAAACAGGGTGGCTGTAATTTATTGTTGTCCTGAAATATTGTGTTTTTGAGAAGTGCCAACTGGTTTACACACACTGAGCGTTTTGGAAGGATTGTGCTCTCTGTTAGATTTACTGGGGGATTTTTCATTGGAATGATTCAAGCCTTTGACATCATCTTTATAGAGTTGTCTTTTTCCTAAGAGTCATAAATATGCCAGGTGCAATCCTTAAAATTTGTGTGCAAGATGGACGAGAAAAACAGTATTAATGCAGTTTTATAGTATTTTGTTTCCAAGATTTATGCAACCACCAGCTCATCTACTGCCAATGCGTTCAGCTTGCGTTCTTATTCAGTGTCTCTAGATGTGCAGGGCTAAACCTCCTGGAGGGAAAATATACAGACCAAAAGCAATTGTTGCAACCAGTCCAAGTCTTGCTAATTTATCCATTGCTTGCATTTATATTTAACAAACATGACCGCTTAAATGTGTTTTATGTGCCGTTCAAATGATCCTTCTGATATTTGCACAAACACGTTCCTCACTGCAGGCCAGTGGTTTGCGTAAACATGCCAAAACTACACTAACAGTGACAGACATGTTGTAAATGTGATCTCCGATGACACTACCAAATGCTTTTGCAGTTGAATGTCTTTGCACCTGTTTTTTTTTTTTTTTGTAATCTGATGACTGATAATGTTGTAAAATATGATTTTCATTTTAATAAATTTATTTATTATGCATGTGCCAGTGTATGCATGATTCGTTTGAACATGATGCCTGTTACTGCAATGCAGCCACATGAGGTTTATATGATGTCCTACATGGAAACTGGAAAGTAGTTGAATTATTATTTCATGAATTATTTTCTTCTCTCAAATCCACTCACAGTCTCTCCTGAAGTTCATGCACTCAAACATATTTCCAAAACCTAGTTCTTCTAACTTATTCCGTAAAAGCTCATGGTATTTGATTATCAGGGAATGTACGAACTGATAAAATGTTCTATACATTGCTTAATTGCAATAAATAATAAAATGCATAAGGTAATTATGCACGGCAGTGAATTCATTTGCTCTAAAATTTTGATATTTTAGCCATTTTATGATCTGTAAAGGGATAGTTCGCCCAAAAATGAAAAAAAAATTAATCAAAAAATCATCATTTACTCACTCTCAAGTTGTTTCAAACCTGTATAAATGTCTTTGTTCTGCTGAACAAACAGGAAAGGAATTGGAAGAATGTTGAGATCTCGGAAAGAAAAATACTATGGTAGTCAATGGGGGGTGAGATCTGCTTGATTAAATATCTTCTTTTGTGTTCAGCAGAAGAAAGAAATTCATACAGGTTTTGGAACAACTTAAGGGTGAGTAAATGATGACAACGTTTTCATTTTTGGGTGAACTGTCCCTTTAAAGGACCTTTTGTTATTCTGTCTGTTGTTATTCCATCGCATACTACAGTATGTAGAACGGGTAGTAGTCTATACTAACTGTGAAGAAGACGACACACTTTCCATGGTGAGCTGGTCATGTGACAATGTTTTCTGAATGTTCAGCTTACTATCGAGTCTACTACACTGGAGTGAACTTCGCTCAGTTCACTGACTTGTCAAACAAACATCAGATTGAATCTGAGGTAAAGTATTATAAGCGTTCATGCAACATTTTCACTCTGTTTCGCCTGAAAACAACTTTTTGTACTTTCAGTTTCGCTATAGTAGTTTATAACAGATTGTGTGGCTGAACTTGGACTGGAGACAGAAAGTATGGAGATAACATTTATTGGAAAGCGTGCTTTGGTGACTGGAGCTGGCAAAGGTAAGCTTTAACACTTAAAGGGACAATGACAGTTTTACCATCATTTACTCACCCTCCTACGACCTAACGTACATTCTATGGTATTCTTTGGAATAATGGTGATTGGTGATGGTTTCTCTGTTGTCCCATATAGCGACTAAAGATGCATCAAAATTCTCATACAAGTATAATATAAATGGTTCAAATACAACTCATGCTAAATAAGTTATCTGGAGTCATATGTAGGGATTTTGTGAGAGACAGCGACATGTAAGCAAGTCTTGACATTTGCCAAAACCACCAAAAAATGTGTGAACTAAATAACCATTGTGAATTATTTTAACATTAAAGCTAGCAATAAGCATAAAATCCCTCCCTCCCTTCAGAGCCACTCCTCTAAAGCCACGCCTCCTCCAAAACACATGAACGCGCACAACCAGAGCAGAGTCTGCAACATAACAACACAAAATAATAATGAACAACTTTAAGAGCTCTGACCTGGTGTTTATGAAAAACACTGCTTTAAGGGTAAAACATGAATAGATTTATTTAGTTTGGGTGAATGTGATTATGATTAAAGTCACCATTAAATCAAAATGGACAATTATTTTTATATATATTAGTAATTATTATAAGTGATATATCCACACACATCATTTTTAAAATCCATGTTCCTCATAATCTTTAATCAAAATATCTTCCCCTCCCTCTTGCATCTCTTCTCTGATGATGAGGGCGGGGCAACCTGTCACTACATTTGTTCTTGTTTGAAGAAGCCATTGCACTCAGATAAACTGTACATCACAATAGGGAAGAAAAGACTAGCGCAATTTACATGTGGTTTAGTGTAAGTTAATATATCAAAACATAACATTATTAAAGGGGGGTGGCAGTTTCTGCCAATCTCATGTTAATCTTGAGTACATATAGAGTAACAATGCATCCTTCATATCTCCGAAAAGTCTTTAGTTTTGTTATATTTATAAAAGATAGATACTCTAAACCGAGTCTTTCCGAAAAAATCTGAGATCTTGGAGGCGTGTCTTCCGTCAGTGCCGTGGGCGGAGCTAAAGAGTCACGAGCGCATGCAGCTTCTGCGCAGAGATCGCATGCTAGCTGCGACATCATTATAAACAAAAAGGGAACAAAAACGTTCGTGTTGTTTACATTATATGCACTTGTGCATCGATTGCCTCAAAACACAGACATCTGATGCAGCTTTACTCACCGCAGTCTGCAAATCCTGCGCTGATCTGGGACTTGTTTACAAAGTATTCGTCACGAATTCCCGGGAATAAACATACATGCACAACTCCGTTGCTGCCTCGGAAAACAAACTTCATCCTCTGTTTCCTTAACGCTGGGTTTTTGGGAAGCTGAAATAGGTAATCTTTCCCTCACAACCAAAAACACACTCCTTTGTTTACAGGAGCTGCATCACATTTCAGAGGCTGCGTCCTTCGGAGATCGCACTTGAAGGCTGCATACTTCATCAAGGATGTCATATTTAAGAAAAGTAACCGTAATAAAATTAACTGATTTTCACTGTGAGGTGTAAAATACTGTAATTTCTTTCTTACGTTGCAATCTAACGGTTATTTTTCTTAAATGAGACTGATGATGTATGCAGCCTTCAAAGGGTGCAGCCCCTGAATTGGGACAGAGCCATTGTTGAAAAATCTCTCGGCTTCTGTATCCCGAACGAAATGCGTTGATGGGCGTGCCCTTGCTCTGGGTGATGTGTAGAGATGTTCCGATACCCCTTTTCCATTCCCGATACCGATTCCGATACCTGAGCTCAGGGTATCGGCCGATACCGAGTACCGATCCGATACCTGGGTGTGTATCTGTATATATATATATTACTAGCCCTGTATGAATTGATAGAATTATTTATGGTGTGCTTCAGACTTATCCCTTAATAAAACAAGAACAAAAACATACAGTGAACTAGAGTATTTTTATTATCTGACATACATTTGTCAGTTATATTATTTATTTATTTTAAGTGAAAAAGAACTTCAAACGCAGCCACAAATCTAACACTGTAAACTCAAAAAGGTATATTAGTTTTACAATATAACTATAAAAACAGTGCAACAAATAAATCTAGGAATATAATTAGGCTATACAAGAAAATAATCTCTTTGAAACCTGAAGTCCAGAAACAATTTTGTTAAATAAAAATCTCACGTTTTCGACGACTGACAGCAGCTGGTCATCCAGAACAATAAACCCGACAATTTTGTCGGTTATCTTTTATTTGTCTTTTGAAAACTTTTCTCTTTGTTTGAATGAAGCTGGCACGCCTCATCCTTCTCCATCTTAAGTGCGTCAAACGCCCAAATCGCTCAATTCGCACCGCGTCATTCATGCGAATCGCGCCGCAGGAAGTCAATTCACGTCTTTGAAATTTTCGTAGTATCGGAATCGGAACAACCCTAGTGATGTGTGTGCGTTTTATCAGGGAGAAATGCCTATACAAGGAAATCCGCCCTCTTTTGACGTCATACAGGACACACTCGAAAAAAACTCTCAGAATCCTGTACCAAAACCGGAAGTTTCGGCACAAAAATACTCCGTCATACGTCCAACTCGTGTTTTGAAACGTTGGCCATGTTTAGCATGATAATGCAATAAAAAAAAAGGTGAGTATGCATGAAATAGCATTACCCCCCCCCCCCCCCCCCCCTTTAAAAATATCTTCTAAACTCATACAGGTTTGGAACAACATGATGTTTCCTTTAACAGTGCATAATAAGTGCATTTTAAGCTTGCTTTGAACTTTCCAAATTAGTCTTGTTAAGTATAATGACACACCAGATCGTTGACTTTACCTCAATGCCTCCTAGGGATTGGACGGGCCACGGCACTGGCTCTGGCACGCTGTGGGTCAGAGGTCACGGCTGTCACACGCACTAAGGCTGACCTGGATAGCCTAGTGCAGGAGGTAACGACCCCTCGGTCACGGTCCAACTCATCCCTGAGACAAAACCCCGTGGATCAATTGTCTCCCAGCATGCATCAATTCTATCGCATTCTTCAGCATCCCAAGAGAGCCTGCTGCTCCTTTATGCGTATAGGCTTCATTCAGCCAGAGTGTGACAATAGAAAATCTCTTTGTAACGTGTGATGCGTTTGATCCCCAGTGTCCCTCCATTAAGCCGGTGTGCGTGGACCTGTCGGACTGGGATGCCACAGACCGGGCGCTGAAAGACGTCGGTCCGGTGGATCTTCTGGTGAACAATGCAGCCTGTGCTAAACTTCAGCCCTTCCTCGAAGTCACGCCAGATCAGTTTGACATGTAGGGCTTTGTAATATCACTCTCACTCTGTCATTTGTGTTTTAAAGTAGTCAGACTGCATTTGTGATGGCTTTTGCAGGTCTTTCAATGTCAATGTGAAAGCTGCCCTTCATGTTGCTCAAGTAAGTTTTATAATTTAATAATGAGTTTTATAAACACTACACTAACACTTTTAATAATGTTGTGTGTATTTATTGTAGATAGTGGCACGAGGAATGAAGGTCAGAGGGACTGGAGGATCCATTGTGAACATCTCGAGTCAAGCCTCACAGTGTGCTCTGAAAGATCATGCCGTTTACTGTGAGTGCACCGATGTCTAATCTTATTTATCACATTCATGCAAGCGTGAATATTATCCCAGACCTATCTGTTTGCCCTGGGAGAGAATGATTTTGTCCAAGATCTTGTACTTTTTTTTTTTTTACAACATGCACTCTTTTCATCAATTAGAATCCAATCCGATTTCAGATTCGGGAAGTTTTGTTTATATGAATCCTAGATGTTGCATATTTATTTACATGTGCATTACCGATCAAAAGTTTGGAATAATCAAGTTTTTTTAATGTTTTCTGAAAGAAGATCATTCTAATATGCTGATTTGTTGCTTAAGAAAAAAAAATGTATATTGTTATCCATGTTGAAAATGTTTTGTGAAAACCGTGATGCACATTCAAAAGATAAAAAAAACAAAACATACATTTATTTAATAAATGTAATAAATATAATACATTTATTCTGCATGGATGCATTAAATTAATCAGAAGTGACACTAAAGTAAAGAGATTTATAATCCTTACAAAAGATTCTATTTCAAATAAATGCTGTTCATCAAGTAATCCTGATTTTCACACAAATATTAAGCAGCAAAAATGGTTTTCAACATTGATAATAATAAGAACCATTATTAAATATAGCTGCAAGCAGCAATACCGGGGTCAAGCCGAATAAGGGCAGAAAAGGAAATATTTGATCATGAGGTTAGGATCAAGCTGTTTAAATGACATCAGTTAAAGCACTTATATCATGGTTTATCATTTCTGAGCAGTAGGTGGTGCTATGATGAAACTCTGCATGCACCCTCAAGTCATGCCTGTGATGACATGTACCAAGTTTTCTGTCAATACACAAAACTTTTGCAAAGATCCAGCCACATATCCATTTTGGTGTGTTCGCAGTCGAATTTGTTCATGCAGTATAAAACAACGAAAAATCTTTTAATAACTTTTTATCATGAGTGTCTGTAGATGCTACATACCAAATTTCATACAAATCGGAAATTTTGTAGGAGATGAAAATTTTGTAGGAGGAGTTCGAAAAAGTAGGTTTTGAATTAAATTTGATATGGTGGACATTAAGTATGGTAGAATATGGCAAATTTGGTATCGTAGGATTCGGCATAAGCCAATGAATCTGATGATGTAAGTTAAATTACAATATATTGAATTTTGAAAGCATATGAAGCATTTCATATATCTCATTATATCTCTTGATCACTAGGAGGCGCTGACCTAAAACTTTACAGGTCCTCTCAGAACATGGTGTTGATGAATCATACCAAGTTTCATAACGATACGTTCATGCATTCGTAAAACATTTTTATGACAAAATTCAAAATGGTCGACAAAAGAAAATTGGATATCGTTCTACTCAGTATGCCTCAAGGAATCTAAAGAGACCATTTTAGGACAAGGAATTCAAAAGTCATTTTTTCTATTTCGGTACCAGTAGGTGGCGCTGTGACGATACTATGCATGTACATCCAAGTCATGCCTGTAATGACATGTACCAAGTTTGGTGTCAATACACCAAATCATTGCGAAGATACAGCATCAAATCCATTTTTGCGTGTTCGCCAAATTTCATAATTTTTTACCCAACAGTTCTATGGGCTGCCATAGACTCGAGAGGAAGAAGAAGAAGAAGAAAACTAATAATTTTGGTGCTTGACTACTAATTAATGAGCACCAATAATAACTGAGCAGCAAATCATCATATTAGAATGATTTCTGAAGGATCATGTGACACTGAAGACTGGAGTAATGATGCTGAAAATTCAGCTTTGATCACAGGAATAAATTACACTTTACTAAATATTCACATATAAAACAGCTGATTTACATTATAATAATATTTCACTGTTTTTACTGTATTTTTTAACAAATAAATGCAGCCTTGGTGAGCAGAAGAGACTGTTTCAAAAACATTTTAAAAAATCTATTATTCCAAACTTTTGACCAGTAGTGTATGTCAGGAGAGCTTTTTTGTTTTAACATTATTTAGTAAATATTCAACTGTGCAGTATATAAGATGTGAGGTGTAAATTAACATACGCACGTTCGTAAGAGGGTTAATTTTGTGATAATGATCAGCTGACTGTACTTACCAACTAAGTACATGGATGTGAAATATTGATTTCAGTTTAAATTATTTTATTACAGTATATATGACAGACATGAAGTAGCACAGCTATTAGAACATTAGTTTCTGGTTTTTCATTATACAAAAACATTTGACCACAGAACTGAGATCAATCATAATCTTTACATTTCGCAAGTTAATGGTCATATTTTTCTTTGCATTACTGCAGAATGCTCTTGAAAACCATCTGGTGCTCTTCGTGTGTTGGCCAAAAATTGCCACGAAAAACGAAAAAATTCTTTTTTTTTTTTTTTTCAATTAATTAATGTACTATATTTTAGTTTGATAATGTATTTTTATTTTTAGGGGATTTTGTGTTACTAAATTATAATTTACGCTGTAGTTATAATCCATTGATTTACTTTTTGAACACAGACCCGCAAATAAAATTTCAGACTTTCTTGAGCCCAGACTTCATTTTGATCTCTTTTCGAAGATGACGCTTGACAAATTATTGCTGAGGTGAAAAAAAGTTAACTTAAAAAAGTTACTGAATTTTATGTTTATTGTTATGAAAAATGCACAAAAATACTATTTTCAATTTTTATATGAAATATATATTTTCAAAAACATGTTTTACTCTAAAACTGCACAAAAATCCAAGCCATAAATCTAAACAAGTTGTGTTCCAAATTTGAGCTTGATATCTGAAAAAAATGAGCTTTCAGTAATATATTGTTTGGATGCAGTACCAACAGTTTCCACTAGATGCAATTCGTCTCCCATTCATTTCCAGTGTGCTCATTTTTGACCATGTGACACAATTGTGACTATTTTTTCAGGACCTTCTCTGATCATGTCCATGATTTTGTGTGTGTGTGTGTGTGTGTGTGTGTGTGTGTGTGTGTGTGTTCACATATTAAGTGCCAAAACATTTACAAAGTTTCATACCGTTCTAATGAAGTAAAAAATTTCCGGGTCAAAAATGACCAAAGAGCACCAGATGGTTAAATATATAACCAAGTTCAAATTCTGAATCAAACTTAAGTATCTCATATGGAAGTGCACTTTTGAATGAATCGTTTGTGTTTTATGAAGGCGCCACAAAAGGAGCGCTGGACATGCTGACCAGAGTGATGGCGCTGGAGTTGGGGCCGTATCAGGTTAATCACAGATAGTCACTTGAGTTTTGTCAGATCATGCTTGTGAAATCATTGTTGTTTACAGCTTTGTGAAAATAAATCGTGCATTGCGGTGCTCAGTCTTGCCAGGAGGCTTCACGCCAGTCAACAACCACCCTCTTTAAAAAATATAAATCTGTTTGCTAAATGTCTCAAATCGGCTATTAAATGTTCGGGTGTGCCCTGTAATTACTTGAAGAAGTGAATGTAATTGCTAACAGGCAATAATGCATATTATGACCAAGTGCATCATTGCCATAAATTATGTGGATGGTTGGGACGTGTGTTAATATTCAGCAGCGTGTTGTTTTTCCTGATCATATTAACATCAGAGTATGACAAACTGCTTTGTTCTTGGAGCATAACATTAATTGAAATCCATAAGTCATAATGCCTGTCAGTCATGTAATTCATAAGGATATAACATCTTCAGGCCAGTATTGTTTTTCTCTTGAGAGCTGGATCGCTAATGAACAATTTGGACATCATTTCCATCTCGGCCTGAACGCTGTTTTAACTCTTTACATGAATAGCAAATTATGATGATTGTTATTAATGATAATAACAACCGTAATATTTTTTTAAATATAAATGTGATATTTAGTAATATTTTATAAGAATTATTATTAAATCAAAATATTTAAAAATATATAAAAAACTGTAAATACACCAAAATGGGTAACATTGTTGCAGATTTAGTCTAAATTAAGCTATTATTATATTGTAATATAATGATTGCTATAATTTAATGTAATTATTAAATATTAAAAATATAAAAACAGTAAATACACTAAAATGTGTTTTGTTGTATTTTCTGCTTTTATGTTATTTAAATGTATTATTATTGTTGTTATTAAAACCAAATGCTGGTTTGTAGTTATTGGTAAACATATTTACCATAAATATGTATTCTAAAATAATAATAATAATAATAATAATAATTCATATTGTTGATATGTATTATTATTACTACATTTAGTTTAAGTTAAATTTGATTAAAAAATGATTAATGTAAAATCAAATCTTTGAGTTTTCTCATATATATATATATTGAAACGAAAGTGTTTGTTCTCATGATTGATGGATAACTTTATGCATCTTTCATGTGAATTTAGCACTTCTTATGTAATCTGACCTCGACAGATAAGAGTGAACTCAGTGAACCCGACCGTGGTGATGACAGAGATGGGGAAGATCGGCTGGAGTGACCCAGAAAAGGCCAAGAGCATGACATCACGCATCCCGCTGGGTAAATTTGCAGGTAAGCCTGTGTTTTTAGGTCACCATAACAGAAATTAAAATCACCATGCTTCTTTTCCTGTGTTTCACACAGTTGCTTCAATAATCAAGATTGATATGCCAATGCATTTCGCCTGAGGTCAGTTAAGTTTTAGTGGTGTGGTCAGATGACGAATACACATCCACACTCCAATCCAGAAGGGGGCGCATATGGTAATGCATTGTACCACTTTTAAACAGCATTACCCACCAATAATCGCAATAAGCTCTGTGTTTTGTTACTTTTGGTAATAAATCTTTCAAATTCTGTCCATTTTATCACGAAATTCAAACAATAAATGCCGTTTTGATGCTTTTTGATGTGGCCTAACAGTATAGGCGCCTCAGTTCAAGCGGCAGAGCGGAGCATGAGCAAAGTCCCTTTCAAGGAAAGTCTGTTCACTCGGTCATATTTGCAAAGCCTCCAGGCAGCTATTTCGGGCATCCAAGTCCTATTTATTTGAATGGAGGAATCCTGAAATCTCAAAAAATGCTTGGCGAACTCGCAATTAAATAACATATTTCAAATCAGCAACAAAATCTGACATGAACAGCCCCATAAATGTGTTTCTTATGCTCAAATAGCATTAAAAAAGCTTATTTTTCAGGCCGATGTGTGAGTCTCAAGTTCCTGTGGGAACCGGAGCTTCTAACGGCAGCTGCAGTGACGCAATGGCTTTATCAATCAGCGATTGGCTCTTTTACTTAGAAGGCGGGACGTATTCTGCCATTTTGCGCATTGCAGTTTCTCCCATTCACAACTAATAGTAGTGAACACTCTTTCTATATCTTTTGCGATCATTCCTGAATGAACATGAATGAACATCTGAAGGTATGTTGAAAGATACAGTACAACTTACTGAAACATATAATATCTCAAGTAATCGATCAAATAGTGTTTCAACCGCGGAAAGACGTCAATAAAACAGCTTGTAAACAATGTCACATAGTACCTCAGAAAAGCCATTCGTCATTTCGATAGAAAAATTAACTATTTCGCTAAATATATTAGCCTTTAAATTTTACTTAACCTGTTGGCGATGTCTTAATTATTTAATGCATGTTTAAATTATTCCATGTTATGACAGCCACTGTGTAAAAGATTATATTTCAACAACGAATTGGAGAAACATAGTTTTATAATTACATATAGAAGTTAATGCAAAAACTGTCTTATGTGCAATTTACATGTTTAATTTTTTTTTTTATTATTATTATATGAGTGTTGATGATTATATATAAAAATATATAGCAACTGAATTTAATAGTTTGGGCTCTGTTGTTAATTGAAATCTTTAATATTATAGTAATGTGCAAGTAAGGGCTCCTTATATAGTTTACAGCATTAGCAGAGATAGATGTTTTATCCTTAATTTAAAGACAGAAACAGAGTTTGTTCAGTTAAACACTGTTTAATAATAATAAAAAAATAAACAAATGTTTGTCCTTAAGTGCTAATGTTGAATCCCTTCTTCTGTTGGGTTATTTAATGTGTCTCTCTCTGCATTTTGGGATTTAGCAAAGATTGTGTAAGCTCATTTTAGTGGCAGACTGTGAAACACATGGCTTGTGAAACAAGCAAATCGTCCTCAATTTTCTAGTGTGTTTCTGTTCTGTTTGTCAAACGCAGTAATGCTCCAGCATCTTTCTTCTTGTGTTGTTTAGAAGTGGAGGATGTGGTCAACTCCATCCTCTTCCTCCTCAGCGATAAGAGTGCCATGACCAATGGAGTGATCCTGCCTGTGGATGGAGGGTTTCTGGCTTGCTAAACATCATCAAGCGCAGGAGATTGAGCCTGGAGGGACGCATTTCACCTGTTACAACACTTCATATTCGCAACGTGTCATCATTTACTCTTCTTTATTGATTTTTTTCTCTGTTCTTCAAACAAAGCTATTATGGAATATGGAGCATCGGTTGCTCTTATAGTGGCATTTTTGTAACTGTATGGAAACGAGCAGCATGAACATTCCACTAAATATCTCCTTTGGTGTCCGAATATTGTGTAAATGATAACAGAGGGTGAACTGTTCCTTTAAATGCAACACACTAGACAAGCTTGCATAATTAGCAAGACATTAAACTGAATTGAAGCGTTTAAGAGCTGTTGCTTTATTGACCTCCTCATATGTTCCTCATGAGACTGTGAAGGTCTCTCCTTCTAGCCACTTCCAGTTGCCATGACAATACAGTGGATTTTATGTCCTGTAGTATCATGTACGGCCAGAAGAGATCAGCATTCACACTCACAGTGTAGTGATTAAATCCAGATATCTTGACCAAATTTATTTGCATAGCGCTTTTCACAATGCACATTGTTTTGTTTATAATATCTTAATATCTTCAAGTCGCTTTTAGCAGATTAGAGCTGTTATAATATACTTTATATTTTCAATGAAGCAAGCAATCAAGCAGTCGAGATGTGCTGTATATCATGAGTGTACTGTGATATACTTATATGTGACCACAAAACCAGTCATAAGGGTCAGTTTTTTGAAATTATTTTGATTTATACATCATCTGAAAGTTGAATACATAGGTTTTCCATTAATGTATGGTTTGTTATGATTGGTCGAGATACAACTATTTGCAAATCTGGAATCTGAGGGTGCAAAAAAATCTAAATATTGAGAAAATCACCTTTTGAAGTTGCACCAAATGAAGTCCTTAGCAATGCATATCCACTCACAAAAATATATTTTTGATATATTTATAGTAGGAAATTTACAAAATATCTTCATGGAACATGATCTTAATATCCTAATGATTTTTGGCATAAAAGAAAAATCAACAATTTTGACCCATACAATGCTATTGCTACAAATATATCCATGCAACTTATGACTAGTTTTGTGGTCCAGGGTCACATATATCCAACTTTACAGTTTACATTTTGCTACAATATAAACATTCAAGCAGCCAAGATTTGCTGTATTGCTATTATAGCCTTATAGGCCTAAAATGGGACCTATAATGCCCCTTTTACAAGATGTATTATAAGTCTCCAGAATGCATCTGTGAAGTTTCAGCTCAAAATCCCCCACAGATCATTTATTATAGCTTGTCAAATTTGCCACTATTTGGGTGTGAGCAAAAACACGGCATTTTTGTGTGTGTCCCTTTAAATGCAAATGAGCTGCTGCTCCCGCCCCCTTTCCAGAAGAGGGCGGAGCTTTAACAGCTCAACAACAACAAAGCTGGAGAATCTCACGCAGCCAAATTGAGGATTGTCAGTAACGGTGTTCAGTTCAATTTATTAAATGAAGTAAAGCACAGGGTCAAAAGTGTAAGGGTAAAACATGAATAGATTTATTAATTAATGCATTCCTCATCTAAAACATTTTTTTTTTGTAAATATACTATCTTACATCATGGAAATGTCTTTTGGCAGCTGTGAAGATCATCATCTTTTTTGTCCATTTTGAGTTATTTACAAAGTTAGGTGAGAGAAAGGAAGTGCTGCAGCACCGATACTGTTAGTGACCACGTAGACAACTCGCACCCAACAGCCAATCACGTCACGGACGAACGCCCACACTCACGCCACATGCAGACACGTACTAACAAGGTTTCCGTAGCGGGAACGATCAAGAACAAATGCCCATGCATGTCCTTCAATTAAAGAGACATTCAGGCTTCTCGTTGTGGCATGCAAGTCATTTGTTCAAAGAGATTTTAGATTGTGAAACTGTAACATAAACCCTTCATCACAGATCAGGATCAAAGTTGTTCATCTGTACATAGAAAACTAGAAAAGAAACAAAAACACTAACTTCATCAATTAGTTTGTATCGACATAAAAGTAGAGACACAAAGTTCACAGTTTTCTTCTCCAGTGATTGGAATGGCCAAGTTGTTAAAGAGTTGAGAAGAAGAAAATATCTAGTGTTCATGACTGCTTTGAAGTCAATATGAAATCAAACAGACCCTATTTAATCTTTGTAGTCTATCATCAACTTACAAAACTAAATTTACTTCCACTACAACAATTTTCACAATCCAAACAATTCCCATCGTTGCAGATGTGAAATGGGTCGCGGTTTCATGTTGACTTTAAAGGGTTAGTTCACCTAAAAATGAAAACAATGTCATTAGTTCCTCACCCTCATGTCGTTCCACACCGTAAGACCTTCATTCATCTTCAGAACACAAATTATTTTTGATGAAATCCGATGGCTCAGTGAGGACTGCATAGATGACATTTCCTCTCTAAAGATCCATTAATGTACTAAAAACATATTTAAATCAGTTCATGTGAGTACAGTGGTTCAATAATAATATTATAAAGCCACGAGAAAATTTTTGGTGTGCCAAAAACACAAAATAACGACTTTTAGAGTGATGGCCGATTTCAAAACATTGCTTCAGGAAGCTTCGGAGCATTATGAATCTTTTGAGTCTATTCGGATCGCGTGTCAAACTGCTGAAATCACGTGACTTTGGCGATCCGAATCATGATTCGACTCAAAAGATTAACCTCTTCCACTCTGAGGCATTTTTTAGATTTCCGCCTGAATTTGACAAACCCAAAGTTTAAATGTTCACCCTTCACACATACAGTGAGAGAAATGTAAAATATTGGTGTCATTGTAAAGAAAACCTCTCAAAATAACAAAATCAGACTGTAATACTTCAGAAATTACATTGTATGCATTTAAAATACTGTAATTAGCACTTAAAAAATAGGCGATTTTTGTTTTTTTTGTTTAAAATCCTGTTTTTGAAAATCTGTAAATCAGGTTCTGTTTGCTCTAGGGACCTGCTGATTGTTTTCTTTGATTCCACTAGGTGACAGCTTGTACTAGAAAAAAATATTTTGAATCTATCATCTTCTAAACAGAAGTTATTGAAATGTAACTGAAGGGAGGCAAAATGATATTTTAGCGTATGCAAGTGTTCTTTGGATTGTCCTTTGCAAAAACAGGTTTTACAGACTGCATTACCCCAAAAATCCTATTTTTATTATATGGTATAGCACTTTATTTTATTATTTATTGATTTTCTTCATTTTCATCTTTGTTTCTGAGATGCAAAACAAGTACTATGCTAAAAGGCATAAAAGAATGAGATTTTGTTTAGCGTTTTATACTTTTTATTCTCCTTTCAGGTGACACAAGACAGTATAACACATAAAATAAAATGTATGTGGTCTTTAACAATGTAAACATGATCTACATCCTCCACATTTTTATCATTCTGTGCATCACTATAATATTTTGTCCCTTGTGTTGAGAGCATCACCTTCCTCTGGCCTGTCTTGAAGATGTGAAGCTGTGGACCATCTGTGCCGGTGGTCCAGGATCTCATGCAGTATCTGAAACAAAAAATAAAAGTTGTTAGTTAGTTGTTTACAATATAATAATATACATTTTACGATTTCAAAATGTAGATTTACTCAAATTACGATTTTATTGAAGTCTGCATACTTGTATACTAATATGTATGAGTATGCATACTTATACGCAGTTTCGTCAAATGTTTTGTCAAATGTAACAGTTTATTGGCTTAGTTGCTGTGCTTTCCCATTTCAAAATAATAATTTTATCATTAAATAAGCATTAGCATTGTAAATGCAGGAATATATGAGCTTACCAGTCAAGCGCAGGGTCCTCTCGTCTCCCTCGAGAAAAGCGAGCTGTCATTTTCGCCGAATCATAACACGGCGTCACTGGTCAATGCCTCATCACGTTCAAGTACTTCAAAAACGTTTCTATCGGTGCCATTGGTACTTTTCCCTCTCCATATGCCATTTTAGAAGTCAAAACAATACACAAACTATGAAAACACATGCAAATCTTCCATCAAACAGCTCCTCTCATCACTCGCAACGCGATCACACGCCCACCACGTGAAACTGAAGCTACGGTGTGATCCCGCCTGTCTGCCTCAATGATTTGTTGAATATCTCGCCATCTGATTGGACTAGAAGTTTGATTGACATGTCCCTGGACAAATAGGATCTTTAGCTTTATACACATGCCTGATATGTATATCATCGTCATCACTGAAGGAAGCCAGACCGTTTGGATGATGGTGTGAAGATAGCGTGTTTCTTCATTCGTCTCCATTTTGTGTTTAGGACAACCGCGACATAACAGTGGATTATTTACCAATATAAGCTCACAGAAAAGTGAAAGTAGGCTCATTTGAAAGAAAACTTCATAAGGTAAAAGATGATATAGAGTTTGTGGCTGATTTTATCTTAGAGAAGCATTGAAAGGGGTAGAAATGTGATGTTTGTGTTTGTTTTTTCCACATTTATCAAATTTATTGCGCGATTCTTTTGAAGATCGTTCAAATGATGTTGTTAAAACAATAAAATAAACTATATAGCCGAATTCCTGAGAATGAGAGCTTTCTTCTGATATATGACATGTCTGTTTTATGAAATATGCGAAAAATTCATATTCATATTTATATTACCTCATCGTAGTCAAGGGGAGGGGCGTTTTTGGCATGATTGTATATTTAAGCTTTATCTTACTAATTTGTGTAACATAAACACAGAACTAATTATATTCTTTGTAAAGATTAGATTCTAAGCTTTCAAATGGTACCATATATGGGTTGGTAGTAGGGCTGGGCGATGTATCGAATGCTTTTGTCACGCGCATTTCTTCAGTAAAGCCGGTTCCCTGATTACCGCTAAATCGGCATCACCTGCTTTCAAATGAAGCGGCATTTAATAAACAGAACCGTAGTTCACTGATAAGACACGCGATATCGCGTTCAATATCGATATGTATCGCCGTCGATATTGAGCGCGATATTGCGTGTCTTATCAGTGAACTACGGCTCTGTCTATTAAATGCCGCTTCATTTGAAAGCAGGTGATGCCGATTTAGCGGTAATCAGGGAACCGGCTTTACTGAAGAAATGCGCGTGACAAAAGCATTCGATACATCGCCCAGCCCTAGTTGGTAGTATCTCCAGAAATTTTAAAACAAAATAAGTGAAAATATTGTGACGTCGTTTCGGCCCGCCCACGGGCCGGCAGAGTGGAAGAGGTTTTAATAACGCTCTGAAGCTTCCTGAAGCAGTGTTTTGAAATCGGCCATCACTATAAAAGTCGTTATTTTGTGTTTTTGGTGCACCAAAAATATTCTCGTGGCTTTATAATATTATTATTGAACCACTGTACTCACATGAACTGATTTAAATATGTTTTAGTACATTAATGGATCTTGAGAGAGGAAATGTCATTGCTCAGGCCTCATCGGATTTCAACAAAAATATCTTAATTTGTGTTCTGAAGATGAACGAAGGTCTTACGTGTGTGAGGGTGAGTAATAAATGACATTATTTTTATTTTTGGGTGAACTAACCCTTTAACGCAGACAGGAATGCTAATACTGCGAATGGTTAGCTTTGTACAAGACCATCTAAATCCCGTTTCTTTGACACGCTTCCTTTACGACACCAAGAAACACTTCCTTACGGTATGTCAACAATTACACTGTACCACTAAAACTTCTCATATAAACAATATGAAATGGAATATTACATCTCTCTGGGCGCGCGAGGCCGCGAAAAACAATCTACCTCACGGTTTCCCTCCGACTAGCCAATGGTTCGTATACATGAGATGTGCATTAGAACTTCATGGACGGCTGTCACCGAACCTGTGAGAGAAGTACAATATATTTTCCAAGAGGCTGATTAAAAATATTGTAGTTTGAGTGGGTTTGGGTGCCGGAAATCGTCATCGCTTTCTATTTCACTCAGAAGAGAGTGCAGCGCTTGCCGCGTTTTTTGACGGGCGGAGGGCAGAGGACGGCGCGGATGGCCTCGTCGAAGACCGTCTTTAGACCTCGCTGAGTCAGAGCGGAGCATTCCAGGTACTTCACGGCACCTGCGGCATAAAGACAAGAAAGTGTACCTTAAATTACTATTAGGAGAAATTTTACTTGAATACCTAAAAGTGTTCTAGAGCTGCACGATTAATCAAAATAAATACTTGTAATGAGAAATCAACAAAAAGAGAAGCGTAGTTCACCCAAAAATGAACATTAAGTAATTATTTCCACACCCGTAAGACCTTCATCTTCCGAACACAAATTAAGATATTTTTGATGAAATCCGAGAGACTTTCATAGGCGGCAATATAATCAACACTTTCAAGGTCCAGAAAGATACTAAAGACATCGTTAAAACAGTCATGTGACTGCAGTGGTTCAACCTTAATGTTATGAAGAGACGAGAATACTTTTTGCGCGCAAAAACAAAACAAAAATAACCACTTTATTCAACAGTCTCTTCTGTCATTATCTTACGCAGGTGACGCAGTAACACAGTGAAGCTTCCGTGTTTACGTCAGAATGCCAGCTCAGTATTGGCCAAAGCTAATCAGGAGCCGGCCAATAATGAGTCGGCGTTCTGATGTAGAACCTGGAAGTGCTGGACGTAATCAACGTATGAGAATGACACAGATTGTTGAATAAAGTGGTTATTTTTGTTTCGTTTTTGTGCACAAAAAGTATTCTCGTCTCTTCATAACATTAAGGTTGAACCACTGCAGTCACATGACTGTTTTAACGATGTCTTTAATACCTTTCTGGACCTTGTCGATGGACGAATCTCGGATTTCATCAAAAATATCTTAATTTGTGTTCTGAAGATGAATGAAGGTCTTACGGGTGTGGAACGACATGAGGGAGAGGAATTAATGACAGAAATTTCATTTTTGGCTGAACTAACCCTTTAAGAGCTTCCTGCAGTTTTCAAAATAAAAATTTGATGGTTTAACATCTGAAAATTAATAATTTAAATTAAGACAGCCATGAATATTAGTGTTGTAATTTTACAGTAATATTAATTTTATTTTTTTAAATTTAATATTATTTTATAGCCATATTGATTTATAATCACAAAATTTTAGCCATATTTGTGTAGCCCTACAAACAAGCACAGCAACCTGGAATTTAAAAAAACAAACTTATTTTTAAACGTAATCACACTTTTATTTTTACTTATTTATTTATTTTAGGAAAATTGCACTTAAATTTTTTCCCTGAGATAGTGCAGCCCTATACTCTACCATTCAAAACTTTAGTAAGTTTAGTAAGATTTTAAAAAATGTTTTTGAAAGAGTCTCTCCAGCTCACCAAGGCTGCATTTATTTGATCAAAAATACCATAAAATCAGTAATATTGTGAAATATTATTAAAATCTAAAATAAATAATTTCTATTTTAATATATGTTAAAATGTAATTTATTTCTGTGATCAAAGCTGAATTTTCAGCATCATTACTCCAGTCTTCAGTGTCACATGATCCTTCAGAAATCATTCTAATATGATGATTCACTGCTCAAGAAACATTAATGTTGAAAACAGCTTCATATTTTTGCGGAAACCGTCATGCATTTTATTTTTCAAGATTCTTTGACGAATAAAAAAGTTCAAAAGAACAGCATTTGAAATACTACTTTTGTATAAAATATCTTTACTGTGTCTTTTGATTAATTTAATGCATCCTTGCAGAATAAAAGCATTAATTTCTTTCGTTTAGTGAACAAGACTCTAGGATAAACTCCTGGTCTTGCATAAATCAGCCATTTACTGTTTCTGGCAGGCTGTGAGAAAACATTCACACTGGGGATACACCGACACGACAAAGAGCCCTTCTCTAGCAGCTGACGCCGGCGCTCTCAGGAAAGGCCATTTTGTTTTCTGAACATCTTTCTCCGGCTGCCGCTCCTCCCCCACGTTCCCGGCTCATGCTGGACCTCCGTCGGTAAGACAATCGGCATCTTTGTGCTGCCCACTCCACTGAGCAACTCCAACATATGACAACATAACCAGCGTCCCACTCAGCTCAATAACTCCATTATAGAAACATGCCACAGATTTCCTGCTGTCACTCATAACTCAGACACAAAGACACAGTGAAGCGAGTCTCGTTCTCTACGCACCGATCTCTCGGGCCATGGCCAGGCCTTGTGGGTAGGTGATGGGCGACAGCTTTTTGTCCCGCAGCCTCTCTATGGTGTCCTTATCATCTCGCAGGTCCAGTTTGGTGCCCACCAGGATGATGGGTGTGTTGGGGCAGTGATGTCGCACCTCGGGGTACCACTGGAGCACAGGAAATGAGTCTTATATTACATTACGGTATCAACATTTTAGCTTTCTGCCTGTTTTTTTTTCAAAAACAACTACTAACCTTTGCACGGACGTTCTCAAAGGATGCTGGGCTCACCAAAGAAAAGCATATTAAAAACACATCCTGTAGAGAAAACAGAGGGAAAATCATTCGACAGGCTGTTTTTGTTGACATACACAACCCTGATTTAATTATTTATCCACTTCCTGATGTTCTGCGGGGATAAGAGGACAATCATGTCATTTTAATAAGAATATTTGATGGCGCAAAAGATGGAATGTCATTAAACTTGGAAAAGATAAAAAAGTAGCGTCCAATGCTCAAAAAATACACCTGCCTGTAGAGAGTGATCTATATACAAAGATTCGTTTATATTTAATTCATACATTCAGGGAAGTTGTTTGACGTCACAGAATGGGTTCAAGGAGGTTTGATTTTACCTATAAATGTATGTATAATATTTATCTATACTACTGTAATATTTATACGAGTTAGATTTGGTACATGACAAAATGACATTGTACTTCATCACAGCAACTGGTTTATTAGGCTGCTGTCACTTTAAGAGCTGCCGCTGCCCAACATGACGCGCATCTCATTTCCTCACAACTCTTTAAGTCGTTATTTAACTCATTTAAGACTGCTCTTATGAGAATTCTCCACAAAACTGCATTTCATCATAATTCTGTGTGTTATTCTGAGTGTTTGTCAAGCGTGAAAGCCAAATTGATGCCAAAATGAAAGCTTTGATATAACTTTATGTGTGTCATCATCACCCAACATGACCACACCGGATCAATTTGGTGTCAGTTATGTCACATTACAAGTGATTTTGCCTAAAAATTGTCTCCAATTGTCTTTATTTACTCATTTTTGCAGCTAATTTGAACTCTAATAAATAAGTACTATAAAAAGAGAAGAATTTGATGTCACGCACCGTCTGTGGGTACGAGAGGGGACGGAGGCGGTCATAGTCTTCCTGTCCTGCTGTATCCCATAATCCAAGGTTCACTGGTTTGCCATCGACCATCACATTGGCAGAATAGTTGTCAAACCTAAAAAATGCACATTGATTTAAAGCTCAATAAAGCACTGGAGAATATTCAGAATGAGACAAATGGCAAAGCAATTACTCAGAAATACATTCCAGTGTCCGGCTCACATTTTTGGAATATCTTCCTGCAAAGCATCAGGAAACAGTTCATTAGATCTTCAGAGTGCTCAACTAATTGTCTTATTGAAATGCAAATCAGTGCTGTCACATGTGCTTCATGTCCACAGCACAACAGATCACCCATAAATCATCCCATCAGACACAAGAACCTTATGATTGTAGAAAAATATAAACAACGCATACAAAACATATACAAGAAGTAATTGGTTAGCTACAAAAATAACTTTCATTAGGCGTAACATCATTTGCCTTTATGAAGGTGTATAAACCATATGTTGAATACTTCACTCTAAAAAATGCTGGGTCATTTTAACCCAAATTTGGGTCAAATATGGACAAACTCAACCTTTGGGGTAAAATTGATCCTTGAATTTGTCAATTTTTAACCCTATAAAGCTTAATGTATAATATTATCAACATGATCAAAACTTTGCTGATGAACCTCAATCTGCTGCAGTCCTTCTGTCTCTGACTGATAGTTTAGACTTTTTTAGCAAGTAAAAGCCTTTTAGTATAATTGTAAAACCTTCAGCTCGTGTCTTTTAGCTGTGAAATCATCTCTCAATCATCATTAAAGGGTTAATTCACCCAAAAATGAACATTATGTCATTAATTCCACACCTGTAAGACCTTCGTTCATCTTCAGAACACAAATTAAGATATTTTTGATGAAATCCAAGAGGTATTTGACTCATCTATATAATCACTTTTAAGGTGCAGAAAGGTACTAAAGACATTGTTAAAACAGTCATGTGACTGCAGTGGTTTTCTCGGATTTCATCAAAAATATCTTAATTTGTGTTCTGAAGATGAATTACAGGTGTGGAACGACATGAGAGAGAAGGAATTAATTACAGGAATTACATTTTTAGCTGAACTAACCCTTTAAAAAACACATTACATTAAATGTTTTAAAATTACAGAGCTTTGATCATAAATCTAAGCATTTAAATATCATCTTACTAAGACATTATTTGCAGATATAGAGTAACGACTGATATCTATATGCATTTTATGTAAGTATCTCCTATACTGTGATAAAGATCTCAATGATTTACATTACAAGGCACTATACTATATGAGCCATAAATGTATCATATACTAGAAAGATAGATATCTCAATGACTTAAACACCAAATTCTCGCTCATATGCACACTATATACTCACACTGTAGGGATGTACTCGCCAGGGAAGGCATTTGTGGTGTAGCTGATGAGCAGACAGGTCTTCCCCACCGCCCTGAGGAAAAGCACAAGAGACAGATGAACTAGGGGTTTCTGACATGCATTAATGTGAATGTAAAGACAACTCACGGATGGAGAGGAAATAATGGTGAAAAGACCACTAAGTCATAAAATTACTTTTGCATGAAGCAGCCTTATTCATGATATAGTTCCTGCTGCTTGTGTGCTCTTTGTGTGGGTGTTAGTAAGTCAGATAGTGACAGACCCTGTCCCAGATTCACGCTGGCCGGAGGGAAACCACACGCCTGCAGAGCTCCAGTGAAACACACTAACCTCCAAGAGTCAATCAAGGACTCGTTCGTGAAGCGGATCACGAGTCACCACTTGAATGATTCACTGAACCGTTTCTTTTCAGACACGTCCGATTCGTATAGATTTGACTTTTTTGTTACAAAAATAATACAAAATATTGAAATGCAATGTTTTTTTAAGATGGTGTTGATTTTAAAATAAGATATATATATGATTTTCTGTATTTTCTTGTGAAATTATTTTTCTACAAATGTAAATGGGCATTAACTACTTTTACTAATATAACCCTTGTGCGGTCTTCGTTTGGGAAGCACGCAGAGACTTCAGGCAACAAAATGTAATTTTGTAACAAAATTATTGTTTGTTTTTTTAACAAATGTAATTTTACTATGTTTATTAATTTATTAATTACTCCACATTTGTGCAGTTTTTGGAGGATTTATCATATTTTTATATAAATAAATTAATAAATATTTTTTTAAATAGGTTTTTATACAAAAACAACTTATATGTAAAATTAACTTTATAAAAGACCCACATTTCTAACTTTCATTCATGGGGATCACATGGATAATTTGACATGGTTTAGTGTGAGATTTTTGCCCATCGTTTGGAAAATGCAGTTTTAAAAGTAAAAAAAAAGATCACTTTTACCAGTAGATTGCAGCAGAGCTCCACTATTTGCTATTTGACTGACTGAAAGACTCTTTTCACAAGTGTTTTTCAGCTGGATTCATATCTAAATATTATGAAATCACAATTATGACAATAATTTTTTATTTTTGTACTGAAAAACAAAAGTTTTTCAAAAATGTTGATTTTGAGGATGAATTTTGTCCATTTTCTAAGTGGGGTCTCATCATAATGTAACAATATTGAAAAACAGTTTTTTTTTTTTTTTTTAAATTACAAAAATACTAAACTTTAACAAAAAGTAATTTTTATTGTCATAATTGTGATTTCATAAAATTTAGATATAAATCTAACTGAAAAAAAAAAAAAAAAACTTGTGAAAAGATGTCTTTCAGTTAGTCAAATAGCAAATAGTGGAGCTCTGCTGCCATCTACTGGATGAAGTGATCATTTTTTTTTACTTTTAAAACTGCATTTTCCAAAAGATGGGCAAAGATGTTACACTAAACCATGTCAAATTATCCATGTGATCCCAGAAACGTAAATTTTACATAATATTTTTACATATAAAAAGCTGTTTTTGTACCTATTTTAAAAAAATATTTTTAAATGTATTAAAATCCTTCAAAAACTGCACAAATGTGGAGTAAAAACATTATTAAACAGAGTAAAAGTACATTTGTTTTTTAAAAAACAATTATTTTGTTACAAAATTACATTTTGTTGCCTGGTGTCTCTGGAGACCCCTAAAGACCCTGAGTGTGACTTTTTTTCTACACTAACATAAAAACAAGATACCACTCCAATTGTTTTTTATTTGTAGATCTAGAAAGTGTTAACAACTGTACAAAGTTTCATGTCATTTGGACAAAGAACATTTTTTTTTAATTTTAGCAAACGTCGTTTGGGCTCTAAAAAGACCCTATAAGGGTTAAGATAGGAAGTAGCATAAATTTAAGGCACAAAAATCTGTCCTTTGATCTTTAATGCATAAAACGCATTTTATCTTTTTTTTTTTTTTTCTGTTTTGTCTTAGTTTGTTTTGATATAACTGTTAAATGCATGTTCATTATTCAACAGATTCCTGGAAAGATAAAATAACAGAGAATCATATCCTTGAACCGATTCTTCAAAAGAACCGATTCGCTAAACGAGTCGGACTTCCCATGGATAGCAGGGAAACTATCGCTCACATGCACGCGCTCCACACACTTCTCGTGCACACTCGCGCGCGTAAGAGGGAGTGGTAACCATAGCGTTTCTTGCTTCAGGCTTTTGCCATCCAACATGGGTCAGTAGTACAACACATTCTCTCAAAAATGAAACATTTCCGTTCATTTAATGTCTAATAAACAACGAAAGCCGCACGTGCATCAGCGATTCACAATAACACACGAAGACATAAAGCAATTATACATTTTTTACGTCCCATTTTAATATCTATGCATATAAATATTTTAGTTTTACATGCATTCTGCACACACGAACATGCTTAAGATCAAATAAAGGGTGTTTCGTTAAGCAAATGATCAAATGCAAAGGCCAGAACTAGGCATCAATGCATTGCAATAATAACCCACACGGGTTTTCCAAGGATGCTCCCCTCCATCAGCTCCCAAAAACACTACTTACCCGTCGCCGACCACCACGCATTTAATCGCTTGCATTTGTGGAAAGGCAGGTTGCTTCACTTTACAGGCGTAAATGTGTTTTATTATGACACAGCTCCCACTTAACCCGAGAAATGATAGATATGTGCACAAATACGGTCACTGCCCTCTTTGCAGCAGCGGTTCTGACAGCGAACCTCACCGAGACGCTCCGGAAAAAGCCGAAGAGATTTAAAGGGACAGGAGCCCACACAGCGTTGAGTCATCGCCTCTGTCACGTGCAGCTACTAAATACTGTGCAGTACGCACTATTTACTGCATACTAGTTTATATTTAAATTTATGCATTTTGCAGACGTTTTTATTCAAAGTAACTCAAGGTAGAAATTTTATCGGTTCATGCATTGCCTGTGAAGCGAATATGCGGTATGCTATATGTTTGTCACATGACCTCATGCATGAGTCGTTACACTGAAAATAAAGTAATTATGCATTTTTTTAATGCAGGTTTGTGTTGTTTAATTGCTTAATACATTCAAATGGAAATTATTTCACAATAAAATGGAAATATTTCCTTGTAGTACAGTACCGGTATATTTTTATACTGAAATATTTAATGATTATTTCACTTCAGAATTAAAATGTCCTGATAATTTACTCACCTTCATGTCATCCAAGATGTTCATGTCTTTCTTTCTTCAGTGGAAAAAGAAATGAAGGTTTTTGAGGAAAACATTCCAGGATTTTTCTCCATATAGTGAACTTTAATGGGGTTCAATTTCCGAGTACGTCACACGAGACCTTTCCAACATGATTACGTCATGCGTGGAGCATCACACAGCAGTGCAAGACGAGCATTTGTGGTTAAAAAGTATATAATGATTTTTTTTTTTTAATAAATGTCCGATGGTTTCTCTAGATAAGACTCTTATTCCTCGTCTGGGATCATGTAGAGCTCTTTGAAGCTGCATTGAAACTGACATTTGGACCTTCAACCCGTTGAACCCCAGTGAAGTCCACTATATGGAGAAAAATCCTGGAATGATTTCCTCAAAAACTGAAGAAAGACATGAACATCTTGAAGGACATAGGGGTGAGTAAATTGTGAACTAATCCTTTAAGAATGAACATTAATCCATTATAAACTGTACAAACAGCTTAATCAAAAACACACATTTTATTTAATAACCAACAGACATTACAAAAATCCAAAGAACTTCAAAAGTAGAAAACATTTTAAAATATACAATTTGTAAGTGCCATAAGAACTTCTGATGGACAATATGGCACATTGGGGATTTTTAAAAGAAAGAGCGTCAACATTTTTAAAGTAAATATTCATAAAAACAGTGACATTTTCTAAATAGAAAAATGTAGTTCCCTGATTATTTACTAAAGCAAACTCTTCCCCCCTCCCAAACCAAATACAGGACAAGAATGCATACCAATATTTTGTTATATCATTTTTGTTCTAATTCATGAAAACATGCCACTCAGCATCATATACAGTAGATTTATGATGCATAGCTGAAAAGCACCCTGCTGGAACTGACGGAAAGTCCGGGAAAATCACTTTTTAGGGCTGAAGTGTGCAAGAGGCGAGCCCTGGACGTAAGTGAGAATGGCGTTCTGCAGAAAGCTGGCTCTCTGCGCCTCGTCCTCACGTATGCGCTGGATCTCTCCTTCTCTGATGCGCAGCCGCTCGAGCAGAGAGGAGATCTCGCTCTCTTTGTCCAGAAGGGCCTCTCTGTGGGTGGTGCTGAGAACTGATCCAAAACACAAACACAGACTCCATGAGCCGTCAGCCTGCGACAGGCATCAGGTTACATAACAGAACGAAAACAAGTCTTGCATTTAGTCTTCACTATGTGACTTAGTTACAGGTATACTTTTATAAAACTTGCTGAATATCTATTATTCACCCTTCATCTCTCTCTCCAGAGCAGCAATCTTCTCTTTAAGGCCGCCCTGTGCCGTCCTCTCAGCCTGCAGGTGACCGATCTGCTCCTGCAGCTCCACCCGCACTCGGGTCACTTCTGACACTTTCTCCTGCTCTTTACCTGCAAGATCCTGTGGTCACAGAGGTCATTTACATTCATTCATTTAAATGCGTTTTATTAAATCAGGGTTATTATTGTTAACTAAAATGAAAAGCATAAAAACAATTTCTTGAAATAAACAATAACTTAAAAAAACAGCTGAAGTACTAAAATAACTAAAGGGATAGTTCACCCAAAAATGAAAATTATGCCATGATTTATTCACCCTCAAGCCATCCTAGGTGTATGTGATTATCTTCTTTCAGACGAACACAATCGGAGTTATATTAAAAAATATTCTGGCTCTTCCAAGCTTTATAATGGCAGTGAATGGGGGCCGAGATTTTGAAACCCTCAAAAATGCATCTATCCATCATAAAAATAATCCATACGACTCCAGAGGGTTAATAAAGGCCTTCTGAAGTGAAGCGATGGGTTTTTTCTTCTGGTAATGGTGTATGATGTATGATGGATGATTATCGTAAGCTTTGGTGAGAGACAGCGACTCTCACAGTTCAAACATACAGTGCTTGGCAACAAACTCAAGCTCCACCCACAATTCTCTTTAAAGGTGCTTTAGAACGTCTTTTCAAAAGTCTAAGGTGTCCCCTGAATGTGTCTGTGAAGTTTCAGCTCAAAATACCCCATAGATTTTTTTAATTCATTTTTTTAACTGCCTATTTTGGGGCATCATTAAATATGCGCCGATTCAGGCTGCGGCCCCTTTAAATCCTCCTGCTCTCCGCCCCCGGAGCTCGCACTTGCCTTAAACAGCATAAACAAAGTTTACACCGCTAATATAACCCTCAAAATGGATCTTTACAAAGTGTTTGTCATGCAGCATACCCGATTATGTAAGTACAGTGTTTATTTGGATGTTTACATTTGATTCTGAATGAGTTTGATAGTGCTCTGTGGCTAAAGCTAACATTACACACTGTTGGAGAGATTTATAAAGAATGAAATTGTGTTTATGAATTATACAGACTGCAAGTGTTTAAAAATGAAAATAGCGACAGCTCTTGTCTCCGTGAATACAGTAAGAAACTATGGTAACTTTAACCTCATTTAACAGTACATTAGCAACATGCTAACGAAACATTTAGAAAGACAATTTACAAATATCAGTAAAAATATCATGATATCATGGATCATGTCAGTTATTATTGCTCCATCTGCCATTTTTCACTATTGTTCTTGCTTGCTTACCTAGTCTGATGATTCAGCTGTGCA
This sequence comes from Chanodichthys erythropterus, assembly GCF_024489055.1. NCBI lineage: Eukaryota > Metazoa > Chordata > Actinopteri > Cypriniformes > Xenocyprididae > Chanodichthys > Chanodichthys erythropterus. The sequence continues at coordinate 23,406,490 of NC_090239.1, forward strand.
CAGATCCAGACGTTAATACTGGCTGCCCTTGTGTAATGCCTTGAACATGGGCTGGCATATGCAAATATTGGGGGCGTACATATTAATGATCCCGACTGTTATGTGAAACTGTTCTTTGGAGGTCTTTTATACAAATGAGATTTATATAAGAAGGAGGAAACAATGGAGTTTGAGACTCACTGTATGTCTTTTCCATGTACTGAACTCTTGTTATTCAACTATGCCGAGATAAATGCAATTTTTAATTCTAGGGCACCTTTAAAAATTCTCATTTTACTACACTTCTAAATTGTTAGCGGTGTTTTCTTTTGCTCTCCTCTGCGCTTCCGTGTTCGTCAGTGTGTCGGACCAAAGTTCACTTTTCCACAGGAATCGACTCGCGTACGGAAGCATCATTCCAGTTTATAAAGTTTTAAATATGGATATTTTTCTTACAAAAACCTATCGCTTCACTTCAGAAGACCTTCATTAACCCCCTGGAGTCGTATGGATTATTTTTATGATGGATTGATGCTTTTTTTTTTGGGCTTCAAAATCTCGGCCCACATTCACTGCCATTATAAAGCTTGGAAGAGCCAGGATATTTTTTAATATAACTCTGATTGTGTTTCACTGAGAGAAGACAGTCAAAATGTTGAAAATGAAAAAATGTTGTTGACGAAAATTATGACGAAAATGATTTGTCAACGAAATTAGCACTGCATAGATGATTTAAAATGTTTTAAACAAAATGCATTAAAACTAAAACAACTAAAAATAAAGATATTTTTATTTTATATCTGGAACTCTACAACTTATTTAAATTTTAATTATAATTATTTTATTGATTTTAATCTATGGACACTCAATTTCTGCAATAATAAATAAATTAATGTGCACAGTGGGGGACCTTGCAGTCCATCATGTTGAGGAGCAGTGCTGCGTCTCTCCACCGGAGGCAGTACCTGCTGTAGCTCCTCTATCCTGCGGCGGAGCGAGTCCATCTCGATGCTTTGCTGGCCCACTCTGCCGTGAAGCTCAGCGAGGGTTTGTTTCTGCTGGGTGCAGTGGTTCTGCGATTCGTCCCGAGACTGACGAACCGCTCGCAGTTTCTCCTCCAGGCTGGTCAGGTGCTGCTGCTGCAGAGGGAACATGATATCTTGTGGTTCTGATGAACGATACTGCTGATGTGGTACCGATTCAAGAAGCATTTGCATACCTCCTCCAGTCGCACTTGGGCGCGCACTTTCCCAAGCTCCTCCTCAGCTTGAGCTCTCTCAGTCACTAGAGACGCTTTCGTTCTGCTGACCTCCTGCATGCAAGAGACAAACTGTGACTCAAGTGCAAATGTGATTCTTCATTTTCAATATTCTGAAAGGGTTAGTTCACGCAAAAATGAAAAATGTCAACATTTACTCGCCCTCAAGTTGTTCGACACCTGTATGCATTTCTTTGTTCTGCTGAACACAAAGGAAGATATTTAGAAGAATGTCAGCAACCAAGTAAAAAAGTAAATAAGTACGAAAAATAAATACTATGGTAGTCAATGGAGGACAAGATCTGTTTGGTTACTGACATTCACTCTTTCAGATATCTTCCTTTGTGTTCAGCAGAACAAAGAATCAGAAAGAATTAGGGGTGGGCGATCTGGCGAATTTTTCAATCGTGATCGATCTTGAAGACATCCATGATCTACTTTTCAAGCGAATCATAGAGATTGTGATCTTTTATGTCCTCGTAATAATGTTAAAATACAGTAATGACTGCCTACTAGATGCTGACTGGCCAAATTATATCATGTGTCTTTCATATGGAAGCTTGTTTCCCCCACAGAATAAAAAAAGGATAATTGCAGCTTTTTATCTCACAATTCTGACTCTTTTTCTCAGAATTGTGTGATACAAAGTCGCAATTGCGCATTATATAGTCAGAATTGCATGATAGAAATTTGCAATTCTCCCTTTTTTTTCTTGCAATTGCACGAAAAAATTGACTTTATAAGATAAACTCGCAATTGCGAGTTAATATCTCACAATTCTAAGAAAGTCAGTTTATATCATGCAATTCTGACTATATAGCGCGCAATTGCAAGAATAAAGTCAGAAGTGCGAGTTTACATCATGCAATTCTGACTTTATAGCGCGCAATTGCAAGAAAAAAAGTCAGAAGTGCGAGTTTATATCATGCAATTCTGACTTTATAAAGCACAATTGCAAGAAAGAAAGTCAGAAGTACGAGTTTATATCATGCAATTCTGACTTTATAAAGCACAATTGCAAGAAAAAAAGTCAGAAGTGCGAGTTTACATCATGCAATTCTGACTTTATAAAGCACAATTGCAAGAAAGAAAGTCAGAAGTGCGAGTTTACATCATGCAATTCTGACTTTATAAAGCACAATTGCAAGAAAGAAAGTCAGAAGTGCGAGTTTATATCATGCAATTCTGACTTTATAAAGCACAATTGCAAGAAAGAAAGTCAGAAGTGCGAGTTTATATCATGCAATTCTGACTTTATAGCGCGCAATTGCAAGAAAAAAAGTCAGAAGTGCGAGTTTACATCATGCAATTCTGACTTTATAAAGCACAATTGCAAGAAAGAAAGTCAGAAGTGCGAGTTTACATCATGCAATTCTGACTTTATAAAGCGCAATTGCAAGAAAAAAAGTCAGAAGTGCGAGTTTATATCATGCAATTCTGACTTTATAAAGCACAATTGCAAGAAAGAAAGTCAGAAGTGCGAGTTTACATCATGCAATTCTGACTTTATAAAGCACAATTGCAAGAAAAAATTCAGAAGTACGAGTTTATATCATGCAATTATGACTTTATAAAGCACAATTGCAAGAAAGAAAGTCAGAAGTGCGAGTTTATATCATGCAATTCTGACTTTATAAAGCACAATTGCAAGAAAGAAAGTCAGAAGTGCGAGTTTACATCATGCAATTCTGACTTTATAAAGCACAATTGCAAGAAAAAATTCAGAAGTGCGAGTTTATATCATGCAATTCTGACTTTATAACGCACAATTGCAAGAAAAAATTCAGAAGTGCGAGTTTATATCATGCAATTCTGACTTTATAAAGCACAATTGCAAGAAAAAAAGTCAGAAGTGCGAGTTTATATCAGGCAATTCTGACTTTATAAAGCACAATTGCAAGAAAAAAAGTCAGAAGTGCGAGTTTATATCATGCAATTCTGACTTTATAAAGCACAATTGCAAGAAAAAAAGTCAGAAGTGCGAGTTTATATCATGCAATTCTGACTTTATAAAGCACAATTGCAAGAAAAAAAGTCAGAAGTGCGAGTTTATATCAGGCAATACTGACTTTATAAGGGACAATTGCAAGAAAAAAAAGGTTAGAATTGTGTTTTTCACGCACTTCAGAGTTTTTTTCTTGCAATTGCGCGTTATAATATCAGAATTGCTTGATATAAACTCGCAATTGCAAGTTATAAAGTCCAATTCTGAGGGAAAAAAGATGGACTTTTTTAATCATAAAATTTTGTTGGTCACAGAGCTTAATTATTTTTATTATCGAGGGAACCAGGGTGACGCAAACTTTTGGATTGGACTACAAAAATACATCATCATATATTCTGTTCATCTTCAGGTTAGTTTTGGGAATAATCTTGTCTACTTCTTCTAATTGGATCCGCTGTCCCTCAAGTTTGAGGATGCGCTCTTGAAGAGCCCTTTCACTCTCTTCCTGGTGTCTTGTCAGGTGATCCACCTGGAGAAAAACGATAATATGTTCAACTAAAAATGCAAGTAAAACTCAAAGTAAAAAATCTCAGTGGGTTTGACATCTTCACCTCCTTCTGTCGCAAACTGTCCATGTCTTCGAGTGCCTGCTTGGATCTTCTCTTCTCCATGTCCAGCCGTTCTAACGGAACAAAGACAACATTCCAATTTCCTGAAATACAATCTATTGTAACTGAGTCGGAAGTGACGTGGCACCTTCAGTCTGGGCGAGCCGCAGCTTCAGTTCAGCGGTGGTGTTTGTGAGTTCCTGCTTCAGCTCAAATATCTGATCCTGTTGTGTTTTACATCTGCGTTCGCTCTCCTCCAGCTGTGAGGGTTAAACATACCGGTTAAATCTCACACACCCGAGACGCTCCACCATGTGAAATGCTCCGTCTCCGTACCTTGTTCTTCAGCTGGAGGTTCTTTTCTGACAGACTGTTCACCTCCTTCAGAAGCTTGGCTTCCCTCAGAGCACTATCCTACAGACCGAAAAACATTACTTACTATGAAGTAATGCAAAGTTAAATGATCTAGTTTTATATTAGTGACATAATAGTATTAGTGTTGAAAACAGTTTCTGAATACCTCCTGCTCTTTCTTGATCTCTCTGGACTGTCTGTCTCTGAGCTCAGTTTTCTCCATTTTAACTCGAGTCAGCAGTTCACTCAGGTCATGAGCCTTCTGCTCCGACAGAGCTAGAGCCGCCTCCGTCATCTGCAGTCTGAACAACAAAACACAGACTTTACTTTCGCCAAACATGCCAAAGCACAAAAAACAACTTGTTGCTTTGATTTTAGCCATTAACGTAAAACATGCATGGCAGGTTTAAAGGATGCCTACTTGGCTGTGAGAGAATTCACAGATGATTTCTGCTCGTTCAGAGCTTCTTGTAACTGCCCCAGACGCATTGATGAATTTCTGCAAGAAATTTCATATGCTGTCATCATTCGATCATTGTTTACTCACCCAAAAGCACAACTTTAGTGTCACTGACCTGCTGCTTCTTCCCATCTCGTCTTTCTGTCTGTCAATGGTTTCCATGAGACTAAGAAACTTCAGGCCACATGGAGAGAAGGGCTGTTAGATGTCAATCCACCCACAGTTTAACCGAATAATCCCAGCCACCCTCACCTGTCGGCTCTTCTCCTCCTTTAGGAGCTGGATCTCTTTGCTGAGCACTTGAGTCTTGCTCCGGCTCTCTCGAAGTGTGGACTGCCGGTCTGCGTTGTGGTTCATGGACTGCTCTGGGAAAGTGTAAACAAATTTGGATTTGTTCTTATAACAAAAACAAAAAGTCTTTGTATTAAAGCTGCAGTAAGTGATTTCTGAGAGACTCTGTTGAAAGCCTTGGGGGAGTGGAGAGAGTGAGCCAATCAGCAGTAGGGGGCGTGTCCACTCATGATGGGGGAGGAGAGTGAGCTGATCAGCAGTAGGGGGCGTGTCCATTCATGATGGGGGAGGGGAGAGTGTGAGCAGATCAGCAGTAGGGGGCGTGTCCACTCATGATGGGGGGGAGGAGAGTGAGCTGATCAGCAGTAGGGGGCGTGTCCACTCATGATGGGGGAGGAGAGTGAACCAATCAGCAGTGGGGGGGGCGTGTCCACTCTTGATGGGGGAGGAGAGTGAGCTGATCAGCAGTAGGGGGCGTGTCCACTCATGGGGGGGAGGAGAGTGAGCCAATCAGCAGTAGGGGGCGTGTCCACTCATGATGGGGAGGAGAGTGAGCCGGTCAGCAGTAAGGGGCGTGTCCACTCATGATGGGGGAGGAGAGAGAGTGAGCCGATCAGCAGTAGGGGGCGTGTCCACTCATGATGGGGGAGGAGAGTGAGCTGATCAAGCTGATCAGCAGTAGGGGGCGTGTCCACTCATGATGGGGAGGAGAGTGAGCCGGTCAGCAGTAGGGGGCGTGTCCACTCATGATGGGGAGGAGAGTGAGTGAGCCGAACATCAGTAGGGGGCGTGTCCACTCATGATGGTGAGGAGAGTGAGCCGATCAGCAGTAGGGGGCGTGTCCACTCATGATGGGGGAGGAGAGTGAGCTGATCAATCTGATCAGCAGTAGGGGGCGTGTCCACTCATGATGGGGGAGGAGAGAGAGTGAGCCGATCAGCAGTAGGGGGCGTGTCCACTCATGATGGTGAGGAGAGTGAGCCGATCAGCAGTAGGGGGCGTGTCCACTCATGATGGGGGAGGAGAGTGAGCTGATCAATCTGATCAGCAGTAGGGGGCGTGTCCACTCATGATGGGGGAGGAGAGAGTGAACCGGTCAGCAGTAGGGGGCGTGTCCACTCATGATGGGGGAGGAGAGAGAGTGAGCCGATCAGCAGTAGGGGGCGTGTCCACTCATGATGGGGAGGAGAGTGAGCCGGTCAGCAGTAGGGGGCGTGTCCACTCATGATGGGGGAGGAGAGAGAGTGAGCCGATCAGCAGTAGGGGGCGTGTCCACTCATGATGGGGGAGGAGAGTGAGCTGATCAAGCTGATCAGCAGTAGGGGGTGTGTCCACTCATGATGGGGAGGAGAGTGAGCCGGTCAGCAGTAGGGGGCGTGTCCACTCATGATGGGGGAGGAGAGAGAGTGAGCCGATCAGCAGTAGGGGGCGTGTCCACTCATGATGGGGGAGGAGAGTGAGCTGATCAATCTGATCAGCAGTAGGGGGCGTGTCCACTCATGATGGGGGAGGAGAGAGTGAACCGGTCAGCAGTAGGGGGCGTGTCCACTCATGATGGGGGAGGAGAGAGAGTGAGCCGATCAGCAGTAGGGGGCGTGTCCACTCATGATGGGGAGGAGAGTGAGCCGGTCAGCAGTAGGGGGCGTGTCCACTCATGATGGGGGAGGAGAGAGAGTGAGCCGATCAGCAGTAGGGGGCGTGTCCACTCATGATGGGGGAGGAGAGTGAGCTGATCAAGCTGATCAGCAGTAGGGGGCGTGTCCACTCATGATGGGGAGGAGAGTGAGCCGGTCAGCAGTAGGGGGCGTGTCCACTCATGATGGGGGAGGAGAGAGAGTGAGCCGATCAGCAGTAGGGGGCGTGTCCATGATGGGGGAGGAGAGAGTGAGTTTATCAGCAGCAGGGGGCGTGTCCACTCATGATGGGGGAGGAGAGTGAGCTGATCAGCAGTAGGGGGCGTGTCCACTCATGATGGGGGAGGAGAGTGAACCAATCAGCAGTGGGGGGGGCGTGTCCACTCTTGATGGGGGAGGAGAGTGAGCTGATCAGCAGTAGGGGGCGTGTCCACTCATGATGGGGAGGAGAGTGAGCCGATCAGCAGTAGGGGGCGTGTCCACTCATGATGGGGAGGAGAGTGAGCTGATCAGCAGTAGGGGGCGTGTCCACTCATGATGGGGGAGGAGAGTGAGCTGATCAATCTGATCAGCAGTAGGGGGCGTGTCCACTCATGATGGGGAGGAGAGTGAGCCGGTCAGCAGTAGGGGGCGTGTCCACTCATGATGGGGGAGGAGAGAGAGTGAGCCGATCAGCAGTAGGGGGCGTGTCCACTCATGATGGGGGAGGAGAGTGAGCTGATCAAGCTGATCAGCAGTAGGGGGTGTGTCCACTCATGATGGGGAGGAGAGTGAGCCGGTCAGCAGTAGGGGGCGTGTCCACTCATGATGGGGGAGGAGAGAGTGAGTTTATCAGCAGCAGGGGGCGTGTCCACTCATGATGGGGGAGGAGAGTGAGCTGATCAGCAGTAGGGGGCGTGTCCACTCATGATGGGGGAGGAGAGAGAGTGAGCTGATCAGCAGTAGGGGGCGTGTCCACTCATGATGAGGGAGGAGAGAGTGAGCAAATCAGCAGGAGGGGGCGTGTCCACTCATGATGGGGGAGGAGAGAGTAAGCAAATCAGCAGTAGGGGGCGTGTCCACTCATGATGGGGAGGAGAGAGTGAGCAAATCAGCAGGAGGGGGCATGTCCACTCATGATGAGGGAGGAGAGAGTGAGCAAATCAGCAGTAGGGGGCGTGTCCACTCATGATGGGGAGGAGAGAGTGAGCAAATCAGCCGGCGGGGGCATGATGGGGGAGGAGAGAGTGAGCAAATCAGCAGTAGGGGGCGTGTCCACTCATGATGGGGAGGAGAGAGTGAGCAAATCAGCAGGAGGGGGCATGTCCACTCATGATGGGGGAGGAGAGAGAGTGAGCCGATCAGCAGTAGGGGGCGTGTCCACTCATGATGGGGGAGGAGAGAGTGAGTTTATCAGCAGCAGGGGGCGTGTCCACTCATGATGGGGGAGGAGAGTGAGCTGATCAGCAGTAGGGGGTGTGTCCACTCATGATGGGGGAGGAGAGAGAGTGAGCTGATCAGCAGTAGGGGGTGTGTCCACTCATGATGGGGGAGGAGAGAGAGTGAGCCGATCAGCAGTAGGGGGCGTGTCCACTCATGATGAGGGAGGAGAGAGTGAGCAAATCAGCAGGAGGGGGCATGTCCACTCATGATGGGGGAGGAGAGTGAACCAATCAGCAGTGGGGGGGCGTGTCCACTCATGATGGGGGAGGAGAGTGAGCTGATCAGCAGTAGGGGGCGTGTCCACTCATGATGGGGGAGGAGAGAGTGAGCAAATCAGCAGTAGGGGGCATGTCCACTCATGATGGGGGAGGAGAGTGAACCAATCAGCAGTGGGGGGGCGTGTCCACTCATGATGGGGGAGGAGAGTGAGCTGATCAGCAGTAGGGGGCGTGTCCACTCATGATGGGGAGGAGAGAGTGAGCAAATCAGCAGGAGGGGGCGTGTCCACTCATGATGGGGGAGGAGAGTGAGCCGATCAGCAGTAGGGGGCGTGTCTATTCATGATGGGGAGGAGAGTGAGCTGATCAGCAGTAGGGGGCGTGTCCATTCATGATGAGGGAAGGGAGATTGTTTGGATTGTTTCCAAAGTGTGGAGTTTCTCAGAAGTCTCTTACTATACCTTTAAGGCAAGACACTACAGGTAAAACCATTGTTTTATTACTATCTATATTCTGAAGTTTTTTGCAGAAAGTTTGTTAATTTATCACTCTCATTTATATAACATTTTATTCCAAAAATCATGGTGAAAATGTATTTTCTGATTTATAAAACGATAAAAACATTTTAAAAAAACTATTTTCTTATTGTGATTAATCAACTAGGGAAAGTATGGCACGATCTACTCTATTCACCTGTAGTGTCTTGCCATAAATGTGTACAACAGCTGCGGTCGACATTCAGCCTCACCGATGGCTCGGAGCGTGTCACTGGGAATGTTGTTTCCAGCCATCTCCAGTTTGAGCAGCGTGCGGTTCTGCTGCACTCCCTCCAGCAGAGATCGGCCGCCCAGCAGCCCCATGTTGTTCCATCTGACATCTGCAAACACATCAGACTCAACTTGATTTTGAACAATACTTTCATAGAGACTGAAATAAAAAGGAACCATTTCTAGACCAGCGGATCTCGATTCTCCACAACAATATTTGAAGACCCCCTAACTCACAATTTCTACATGATAAAATATTTTAGAGCTTGGCATAACTAGAAAGATATTTATTTCTACAAAAATAACCAAATAAAACGAAATATCTTGATTTTTTGTAGCTTATTTGATACTTTTAGAACCACTGATCTACACAATTATTGTAGAGCTGAGTATGAATAGAAAAATTAATGTAGTTTTCATGACTTTTTTTATAATGTAATCATTTCCCATAATTTCCAGGTCAGAAATCATCCTTTTAAATTTCTTAGATATTTTTAGGATTTAAACGACCACACAAATAACGGCATGAACTTATATATATATATATATATATATATATGTGTGTTCTTCTTAAGCGTTAATAATAATGTTTAGATCTATGATAATTAGTTTTAACTACAAAAGACTGTAATGAATTAATGTTTCTTGAACATCAAATCATCATATCAGAATGATTTCTGAAGGATCATGTGACACTGAAGACTGGAGTAATGATGCTGAAAATTCAGCTTTGATCACAGGAATAAATTACACTTTACTATATATTCACATAGAAAACAACTTTTTTACATAATAATATTTCACAATTTTATTTTTAATCAAATAAATGCAGCCCTGATAAGCAGAAGAGACTCTTTCAACAGCATTTAACATGTATGTTAAATATGTTGATATTACAGTGGTTCAATATTAATATTATAAAGCTATGAGAATATTTTTGACAAAATAACGACTCTTCATGAAGCATCGGAGTGTTATGAATCATTGTATCAAATCATGATTCAGATCGCGTGTCAAACCGCCAAACTGCTGAAATCACGTGACGAATCATGATTCGACGCGCTGATTCATTATGCTCCGAAGCTTCCTGAAGCAGTGTTTTGAAATCAGCCATCACTATATAAGTCGTTATTTAGTTTTTTTGGCGCACCAAAAATATTCTCATCGCTTTATAATATTAATATTGAACCACTGTACTCACATGAACTGATTTAAATAAATATGTTTTTAGTACATTAATGGATCTTGAGAGAGGAAATGTCATTGCTGGCTATGCAGGCCTCACTGAGCCATCGGATTTCATCAAAAATATCTTAATTTGTATTCTGAAGATTAATGAAGGTCTTACGGGTGTGGAACGACATGAGGGTGAGTAATTAATTTAATTTTTGGGTGAACTAACCCTTTAAGTAAAATAAAAGCAGCCTTGGTGAGAACAAGAGACTTCTTTCAAAAACATTAAACCCTCTGGTTCTTTTCACATGGCATTCAAAAATGACCAAACATTTTTTTTTATTTCAATTAAATGAATGTACTATGTTTTAGTTCAATAATGTTTTTTATTTAATATTTTGTATTTTTAGGGGATTTTATGGTAATAAATTATATTTATGCTGTAGTTATAATCCATTTATTCAGTTTTTGAGCATTTGATCTCTTTTCAAAGTGAAAAGTTATTGTTACAGAATTTTATGCTTGTTATGAAAAATGCACAAAAATACTATTTTCAATTTTTATATGAAATATATATTTTCCAAAACTCATTTTACTCCAAAACTGCAAGAAAATCAAAGCTATAAATCTAAACAAGTTCCAAATTTGAGCTTGATATCTCAAAAAATGAGCTTTCAGTAAGATTTAGTTTGGCTGCAGTACCAGAAGCTTCCACTAGATGAAATTCGTCTCCCATTCATTTCCAATGCGCTAATTTTTGACTAAATCAGGACAAATTAACCTTTTTGAATTATGACCATGATTTTTTTGTGTGTTCACATAGCAAGTGGTTAGAAAAAAAACTTTGCCAAGTTTCGTACCATTCTGATGAAGTAAAAAAACAAAACGTTACATTTTTAGACTGAAGACCAAATCTTACAGCCCCTATGTTATGAGCCATCAATAGGGTATATCAGTTACTGATATTTTTAAGTTAGATCTGTTAACATACAGGAAAAAGCATATTAAATATATTTAAATGATTGCACAGATTTAATAACAGACAGAGAGAAATATTGCACACCACCACACAGTTGCAAAAGAGAGCGACTGGCATCTTGCAAAACATTTACATTACATCAGCCTCAAAGAACTGGGACGAAAACAACAACACAGTCCCTGTTGAGGGTGAATCTGCTCTCTCACTCACCCAGCTCCTGCAGAGTGCTGTTCCTCTTGAGCGCCACACAGAGCTCCGCCGCCCCCTGGTGGTTGATCTGATTGTTGCGCAGGTCGAGCTGGGTGAGAGAAGTGTTGGAGGCCAGACCTTCACAAAATACGGCAAATCCTTCCTCCCACATTCCCAGAGCGTTCCACTCCAGTACAAGTCTCCAAGCAAAACACAAACAATCATTTGATATTTGTTTTTTATTTTTGATGCCACAAAATCCTCTTACTTTCTGCATCACTGAGGTAAAATGTCCTTGATTTGATTTTAAATGTTAGATAATATACAAAAGATTAAATTACTGAGACACAGTTTAGAAATGTTCAGTCAGGAAAACAGGAATGAAAACAAATCAAACAGGTTAGAAATCCCTCACCTGCGCAGCATCTTGTTCCTCACTAGTAAATGTCCCAAAGCTTCAGCTCCTGTTCCTCTCATGTTGTTGCCCTGAAGAGAAATGATGCTTTGCATTACAGACTAATTTCAAAGCTAGAGACAGACCAGTAAAATATGTATAAATGAATGCATAATTTAAATTCACCTTCAGGTCCAAAACTTTCACTGTGGTGTTGGAGCAAAGCCCGTTGAGGAGCAGCTTGGCACCTGTAGATGGCGGGAAGAGTGTGAGAGTCGATAGGAAAAATACATTAAAAACAGTAGTTTTCTTATATATGCTATTTCATTGATTTCTAGATATGGAAATACATTAAACATTAAAGTTCCCCCTATCGAATATTATCTTTCATGTATTGTGTAATATAGTGTGTATATTGTGAATGTGAAAGGTCTGCAAAGTTTTAAAGATCAAAGTAACACATGTTTCGTTTCTAACACGCACTGTAAGCGATCGACCAATCACAACAGACTGGGCTGTCCAACCAATCAGAGCAGTGAAAGGCGGGGTTTAGAGAGATTCAATCCTTGATCGAAGCATTTCAGAGAAAAGAGCTGACGCTGCAGTGGATATTATGAGAAAATTAAAGGGTTTTTGAACTTGAATGAATGTAAAACTATTGCGAGAGAAACAACATTAGGAACCTGTAAAATGGCACAATAGGGGTTGTGTAAAAAGTAACTAGTCTAAAGCAATGCAACAGGATTTTAGTAATCAGCTCTTGCAATTATCAGAGTAATAATTACGCCCTCATCTAAAAGATCCATGCTGTGTTTTCAGATTTTGAGTAAATTTCACAAAACTGCTCAAGAACAAGCCCAGGTCAAATTTCACTCACAGCAAACAAAAGAAATTTTGCATTATCTTATAAAGAACTTTTATATATCATATATATTGTTAGATTTATAATAATTTTTATTCATTTATTTTGTTTTGTGACATTATTTTTATGGCAAATTTTACCCATAAATTCTAGCTTTTTTGACCCCGAATGACATTTTGAGACTTTGCAACGCTGTAAACACTGTCAAGATCTACAAAACAAAATTAAATTGGAATAAAATCTGGTTTTATGTTTGTGTGAGAAATAAAAAGTCACACTCAGGCTGTCCGGGGTCTCTGGAGACAAAAAAAATGGATAAAATTCATCCTCAAAATCAGAAACAAAGCAGATCAAACATAGACAGATATGAAGTGGCAACACTTTAAAACATCCAGAATGCAAAATGATCATGCTCTCGTGCACACACACACACACACACACACACACTACAATTGAGAACAAACTTCAGTACAAAAAAAATGCTAAATTGTTATTGTTATAATTGTGATTTCATAATATGTAGATATGAATCCAACTGGAAAAACATGAAAAGATGTCTTTCAATTAGTCAAATAGTGGAGATCTGCAGCCATCTACTGGTTAAAGTGAACATTTTTTACTTTTAAAACTATATTTTCTATCAGATGGCAAAAATATTATCACTAAACCATGGCAAATTATCCATGTTATCTCCATGAATGAAAGTTACAAATGTGGGTCTTTATTAAAGTGAATTGTACATAAATAATTGCCATTTTGAAAAAATAATTTTTATTAATTTATTTATATAAATTTAAAACATGCAATAAATCCCCCTAAAACTGCACAAATGTAGAGTAAAAACATTAATAAAGTAAGTAAAATTACATTTGTTTAAAAAGAAAACATTATTTTGCTATAAAATCACATTTTATTGTCTGGGCTCTCACATGAGTGTATGACTAGCTTACAAAAGGTTAATAATGTTAATATTTGTATTTATTTAACGATAATTAAATTTTTATTATTATTATTGGCTTTTGACAAACAGGGAGCATTAATGACATTAAATATGTTATGCAGTTGTAAGTATACAAAACAAGGTATTATATACTGCTGTTGTTAGAGATTAATATACTTGTGCACAAAGTGAACAACTAAATAGAATAATGTTAATATTTGCTGCACTGCCTGTAATTTATGCAATTTTTTTTGCAATTGCAATTGCAAATAAGACATTTTATACTGCATATACAAAACAAAACAAACAAAAAAAAAATTTTTTAGGACCCTTTTTTGTTCATTTAGAGTCATTTTATACTACAAAATTATTTTTTTGTTTGTTTTGTTTTGTATATGCAATATAAAATGGATGTTTCTGTGAGTTACCTTCCTCACTGAGCATGCAGTCGCTGAGGATGACCTCGGTGAAGAGCGTGTCGTTCTGCAGTGCTCTTCCCAGCACGCCGCAGGTGTCTGCGCTGACGCTCTGCCCGCTCAGGTCCAGTCTCCAGCTGCCCGTTGCTGTCCTCGTGTCCTGCAGCTGCGCCAGCACCGACTCCTGAGTGTCCACTCCTCCCTCCTTACACAGCCTCAGGTACGAGCGCCTGAACTCCTCCATGACCCCCGTCACCTCTCACTGGACTGTGGAGAAAAGAAAACGCTGTGATGTTACGTCCAAACCATGACCTTTGACCCTTATCCATTCAATGTGACTGTCCTCATTATATGACATTGAGTTTTTGGTCACATTTTATATCAGGTGTCTTCACATTGTATCAAATTATTAATTTAAATCTTAGTACATAGCAGTTAAAATCACTTAATATAAAATTAATATTTTTTTTATTTATGACAACAAATTCAACAAGAGCAGTGCTACAAAGTACTATCTTCTCCCAAAATACGTGCTTATTAGATAAAAAATGGGGGGATTCATATATTATAATGTATTTTCCTTTATGGTAAGAGGTTTAAAGAAATAAAATAAAAATCTTCAAGCAGACATAACGTAATTTGCGTTAGAGTCATCTGATACTCTACGAACAAAACTAATTTACGCGCAACAATCGCTTTACGTGAGATAAAGAGTAATAAAACGGCAACTAACCTTTATTTCTGCAGTTAAAATACATTACTTTATCCAATTTTTTGTGACAGCAGATGTTGTTCAGCCTCTTATCTTCACTATTGTTTCGTTTGACAGTTTAAAGTATCCAGGAAGTCAAACGACTTCCGGTTTGAAACTGCAGAATTGTGGGATATGTAGTTTTATGAGAAACAAGGCAATATTGCAAGATTTTAAAATATAAGCTAAATAACAAGTGTCTATATCTAACGTTGTTGGACAAAGTAAAACATTTGTTGTTGTTTTTTCCAATCTTTGAAAGATTCCTTCATTCATCATATTCAATTTTACATATTGTTTCTTCAATATTTTCAACAAAAGTTCAGTACATGAAAAAAGGTAACTTTATAACTTCATCACAAAGAGTAAACAAAGTAAACATAATTTTATCTACTGTAAAAAACAAAATTAAAATAATTAATAATTTTATTTTATTATAAATATAATAATTATCACTGTTTAATTTTATTAACTATTATTTTATTTATTTATTTATTCATACCAGCTTGTCAGCCACGTGGTACAGTATAGATGTGAGCGGGAAATACTCCAGAACATTTAAAATGGAGTTCAAAATAATTCTGCACCCTGTTCAGGCCGTCTTATATAGCACATTTATCGAGACAAATTAGTATAAATCTTATATCGAGTGTTTAAATTTTTAACGTTAAACGTTGGTTGTTTTTCAAATATAAGCTCAGCTGGCTGGAAGATGTTTCTTTATTCATGTATGATTTCAGTTTCGGTATATTTTATGTTTTTTAATTGATATTGTTTATTATTGTTCTTTCTTCAGTCGAAAAGAAACGAAGGTTTTTGATGAAAACATTCCAGGATTTTTCTCCTTATAGTGGACTTCAATGGCCTCCAGACGGTTGAAGGTCAAAATTACAGTTTCAGTGCAGCTACAAAGAACTTTAAACTATACCAGACGAGGAATAAGAGTCCTATCTAGAGAAACCATCACTCATTTTCTAAAAAAAATACAACTGTATATGCTTTTTATAAACACAAATTATCGCCTTGCACGTGCTTCCGCTTCCCGCATTCTTCAAAATGCTTACGTCCTACGCCTTCCCTATTCTACTTACAGAGCGAACATGGCACCAGTTCTGTTTTTTTCCGTAAGTAGAATAGGGAATGCGTATCGTTTAAAGCCCTTTGAAGCTGCACTGAAACTGTAATTTTGACCTTCAACCGTCTGGAGGCCATTGAAGTCCACTATAAGGAGAAAAATCCTGGAATGTTTTCATCAAAAACCTTCATTTCTTTTCGACTGAAGAAAGAAAGACATGAACACCTGGGACATGGGGGTGAGTAAGTCATCAGGAAAATTTTATTTGAAAGTGAACTAATCCTTTAACGTTATTAATTTGGTCTGCGGTCACTTTAAGAGTGCGCACGCGCAAGACATAACCGACTGCGTTTACGAGGAAGGCATTTCACATATAATTTCGAAATATGATTAATTGCACAACCCTTAAGTATAGTGTTATAAATGTACATACATTAAAAAAAAAAAAAAAAGAAAGAAAACATAAAAAAAACTGCAAGATTTACGATATTGATGACCGTTAAAACGCGTCATCGCGGTCAGTTAAAGGGTCTCTCGCTAAACACTTTCGCCCTCCTCAGTTCTGTTGTTGTAGGACATTGTCTTAGTAACTAATGGATGATTAATCTAGAAACCTGAGCATCTGTATACTATTTTGAGGCTGGAGGATCACTGAACACAAGGTAACGATACTGAAATCGATTGTAATATTTTTATTAAGCTGGTGAGGTCACTGTATTTTATAAACTGTTTTCTTTTTATAAGATCTACTTTTTCTGCTTTAAACAGTGTATCTCCTGCTTTTATTAGGAATGGACGCCTTGAAACGACATAAGGATCTATGGAAGGTCTATAATGAGGAAATACCCAGCAGTACTGAGCAGTTAGTACATTATTATTTCTTCAAATCAAATGGCGGCTGCTTACACAGACATATAGAATCCATTTAATTTGATAAATAAGATTAAATCAGTGATAAATGTTCATTTTTAATGTTATTGTTATTGAACAGATAAAATAAATCATCGATTATTTCCTTGAGGGTTTTTTTCTGTCAGCTTGGCGCGACACGTTCGCGCGCTTTTAGATTTTGATTTAAAAGTTAATTATCATAAAAGTTTTAAAGTTATCTTAAAAATAGTTTGATAAAGGTCATATAAGTTTTAAAAGATCATATCTTTTGTGAAAAGATAAGACGTTTCCTTTCCGTGTCTTTGTTTTCTACAGTTAAGTTAAAGGGTTAGTTCACCCAAAAATGAGAATTCTGTCATTAGTTCCTCACCCTCATGTCGTTCCACACCCGTAAGACCTTCATTCATCTTCGGAACACAAATTAAGATATTTTTGATGAAATCCGATAACTCAGTGAGACCTGCATAGTCAGCAATGATATTTCCTCTCTCAAGATCCATTAATGTACTAAAAACATATTTAAATCAGTTCACGTGAGTACAGTGGTTCAATATTAATATTATAAAGCCACGAGAATATTTTTGGTACGCCAAAAAAATAAATAACGACTTATATAGTGATGGCTGATTTCAAAACACTGCTTCAGGAAGCTTCGGAGCGTTATGAATTCGGAGCGTTTTGTGTCGAATCAGCGGTTCGGAGCGCCAAAGTCACGTGATTTCAGCAGTTTGGCGGCTTGACACACGATCCGAACCGCTGAGACGTTACATTAATGGATCTTGAGAGAGGAAATGTCATTGCTGGCTATGCAGGACTCACTGAGCCATCGGATTTCATCAAAAATATCTTAATTTGTGTTCTGAAGATGAAGGAAGGGCTTACTGGTGTGGAACGGCATGAGGGTGAGTAATTAATGACATTATTTTCATATATTTCATATATATTTGATTTAATTTGAAGAATTTGTGACTTGGCATTTATTGGTGACACTTTTGTTTTTGAAATAAGACTCACAAAAATATCAAGATTTAGATTTATTGGCCAATATATTTATCGGTTTCCAAAAATTCGGATTATCGGTTATATATATTTTTTTATATTTTCATGGAAATAACATATTGCATGCCTAGCTACGAAGTTTTACTCACTTTATGTATCTAAACACCTAAAACACAGAAAAGTGTTGGATTTGTATGCTGCAGGGAAACAAAGCTAGCATATAATTGTGTTTTCATTATAATCATCATAATATTTTGACCTGAACCAAGCCATATAAAAAACTCCCAGCAGCACCAGCTATATTACAGGATATGTGCTTTGTTAAAGAACAGGCATGTTGTAAGTGTTGCCATGTGTGATTTTAAAGCTGTCCAGCTGTGATTAGGGGCAGTGTTTAAATCAGTAACTTTTCAAGCTCATTTAGGTTTGTTGTCGGAAACTCGTGGCAACAAGATCATGCTTTCATGAAAAAATGACAGAAGCTATTTCACTGATTTAACTGCACAGTGGAATGGATGACACTTATAGAAAGTATTTGCCATATAGCAGCAAGTTATTAAAAATAAAAGTG
Organism: Chanodichthys erythropterus; assembly: GCF_024489055.1. Taxonomy (NCBI): domain Eukaryota; kingdom Metazoa; phylum Chordata; class Actinopteri; order Cypriniformes; family Xenocyprididae; genus Chanodichthys; species Chanodichthys erythropterus. The sequence goes on from NC_090239.1 coordinate 23,424,666, forward strand.
AAAATACTGTTTGATTGGACGCAGAGCGTTTGACATCAGATTGGAAATAATTGGGAAGCATTTTTTCATTTTAGAAATTTCTAAACATAGCCGTTTTAATTTCTTTTGCTATCCTAATTAAGCTTGATTATTTGATATTTAATTAAAATATTTTATAAAATTGTGTTTTATTTTTTCCCCTCCTGTCCACACAACCCTATATATGGAAGCTTTTTCCGCCACTGAATAAAAAGTAATAAAGGTAATTGCGACTTCTTATCTCACAATTCAGACTTTTTTCTAAGAATCTCTCAATTCTGACTTTATAACTTTATAATCTTTCGTTTGTGTGTTTATATCTCGCAATTCTGACTTTATTTCTTGCAATTCTGACTTTATATTTTGCGATTCTGACTTTATCACGCAATTTTGACTTTATTTCTTGCAATTTTGTGTTTATAATTTGCAATTCTGACTTTATAACTCGTAATTTTGACTTTATTTCTCACAATTTTGACTTCATAACTCGCGATTCTGACTTTATCACGCAATTCTGTCTTTATAACTCGCAATTCTGACTTTATATCTCGCAATTCTGACTTTATATCTCGCAATTCTGACTTTATAACTCGTAATTTTGACTTTATTTCTCACAATTTTGACTTCATAACTCGCGATTCTGACTTTATAACGCAATTCTGACTTTATATCTCACAATTCTGACTTCACAACTCGCAATTCTGTCTTTATAACTCGCAATTCTGACTTTATATCTCGCAATTCTGACTTTATATCTCGCAATTCTGACTTTATCACAAAATTGTTTATAACTCGCAATTCTGACTTTATTTCTCGCAATTCTGACTTTATATCTCGCAATTCTGACTTTATAACTCGCAATTCTGACTTTATTTCTCGCAATTTTGAGTTTATAACTCGCAATTGTTTATAACTCGCAATAGTGACTTTATATCTCGCAATTCTGACTTTATTTCTCGTAATTCTGACTTTATATCTCGCAATTTTGAGTTTAACTTGCAATACTGACTATTTCTTGCAATTCTGACTTTATTTCTCGCAATTCTGACTTCGTAACTCACGATTCTGACTTTATTACGCAATTTTGACTTTATTTCTTGCAATTTTGTGTTTATAACTCACAATTCTGACTTTATTTCTCACAATTGTGAGAAAAAAATGTCAAAATTGTGAGATAAAAAGTCGCAACTACCTTTTTTGTTTTTATTTATTGGCTGAAACAAGTTTCCATACCTATCAGAACAGATATGCAACCTTTTTTGGGTTGACCTTCTCTTAATTAACTACACATAAATACAACAAGGTTTTTCTAGAAAATGAAGAAGAAGCCACTGTAAACTTTATATTATATTAACATTATATTACAATGCTATTACATGTTGTGCAGGCAGTTAGCTTATTTTGATGTACATAAAAAAGCCTGACAATGCGCTGCTAAACACCTAGAAGTATTGTTGTAATCTGCCATGTTTCTCACTGACACACCCTCAGCTCGTAAATCCAGAGCTTCCCACTCGCATTCACAACTTTGTGGTGGCGTCATGAGGGTTCAAGACACATTGAGAAAGTAACTGCAATTGCTGTTTGCTCCACAGGGCGTCTCTGTCTCTCTCTCAAACGCACAACACTGTCTGTCTCTCCCTACGAAACTCACTTCTGCTCTTTTTCTCCATGCATTTCATGGTAATCATCATTTGCTGGATAACTCTGCATACATATTTAGTTCACACCATATTTTCCCTCTCTGCTCCATTAAATCTTTAGTTTTGCTGGCCGGAGTGTGCGTCTCTTGGAGTCGCTGCAGCCGAGTCATCTGAGGTCACTGATGGAATCGTTCCTCAGGCAGCGTTCTGTGAGATCCAAACCCAACAGAAGAGTCAGAGCATGTGACCGAGTCCCAGCTAACTCTATGAGTTTTGATGAGTTCTTCTCCTCTCTGAAAGAAGCGTCAGGCCAAGATTACCAGAGACGTGACGTGGAGGAGTTATTCAATGAGGCCAGTTGTCTTCAGTTTGTGGTTATTTACTTTAACTTGTCAGGAGCTGCTAAAAAGACAAGCTGAGGTCTGTTGTGGACATCAGCTGTCTATGCCTGTCTTTTCGTGAGCAGAGTTACATGTACCTGTTTGGGCTCATTTATATGAGCAGCTGTCAGAGCAGAAGTGTTTCTTTTGTACAGATGGACATCTCCTGTGACGGTCGTGTTGAATGGCAAACGTTCCACAACTTCATGTTTCAGCATTACAAGCATGTCATAAACTCGATGCACGACTGTAAAAGTGTACCCATCTCACAGCCTTTAATACACCACTGTACCTATAACAAGGTGATCTATCTATCTATCTATCTATCTATCTATCTATCTATCTATCTATCTATCTATCTATCTATCTATCTATCTATCATCATCTCTATCTGTCTATCATCTATCTATCTCATATATCTGTCTATCATCTATCTATCTATCTATCTATCATCATCTATCTATCATCTGTCTATCCGTCTATTTATCTATCTGTCTATTTATCTATCTATCTCATATATCTGTCTATCATCTATCTATCTATCTATCTATCTATCTATCTATCTATCTATCTATCTATCTATCTATCATCTATCATCATCTCTGTCTATCATCTATCTATATCATATATCTGTCTATCTATCTATCTATCTATCTATCTATCTATCTATCTATCTATCTATCTATCTATCTATCATCTGTCTATCTATCATCTATCTGTCTATTTATCTATCTGTCTGTCTATCTATCTATCTATCTATCTATCATCATATCTATCTATCATCATATCTATCTGTCTATCATCTATCTTTATCATATATCTATCTATCTATCTATCTATCTATCTATCTATCTATCTATCTATCTATCTATCTATCATCTATCATCATCTCTGTCTATCATCTATTTATCTCATATATCTGTCTATCATATATCTGTCTATCTATCTATCTATCTATCTATCTATCTATCTATCTATCTATCTATCTATCTATCATCTGTCTATCTATCATCTATCTATCTGTCTATTTATCTATCTGTCTGTCTATCTATCATCATCTATCTATCTATCATCTGTCTATCTGTCTATTTATCTATCTGTCTATCTATCTATCTATCTATCTATCTATCTATCTATCTATCTATCTATCTATCTATCTATCTATCTATCTATCATCATATCTATCTATCATCATATCTATCTGTCTATCATCTATCTTTATCATATATCTATCTATCTATCTATCTATCTATCTATCTATCTATCTATCTATCTATCTATCTATCATCATATCTATCTATCATCATATCTATCTGTCTATCATCTATCTTTATCATATATCTATCTATCTATCTATCTATCTATCTATCATCTATCTTTATCATATATCTATCTATCTATCTATCTATCTATCTATCTATCTATCTATCTATCTATCTATCTATCTGTCTGTCTGTCTGTCTACCTGTCTATCTATCATCTATCATCATCTATCTCTATCTGTCTATCTATCTATCTGTCTATCTATCTATCTATCTATCTATCTATCTATCTATCTATCTATCTATCTATCTATCTATCTATCTATCTATCTATCATCATATCTATCTGTCTATCATCTATCTTTATCATATATCTATCTATCTGTCTGTCTGTCTACCTGTCTATCATCATCTATCTCTATCTGTCTATCTATCTATCTATCTATCTATCTATCTATCTATCTATCTATCATCATATCTATCTGTCTATCATCTATCTTTATCATATATCTATCTATCTATCTATCTATCTGTCTGTCTGTCTACCTGTCTATCATCATCTATCTCTATCTGTCTATCTATCTATCTATCTATCTATCTATCTATCTATCTATCTATCTATCTGTCTGTCTATCTATCTATCTATCTATCTATCTATCTAAATTCAAATTCAAATTCAAAATTGCTTTATTGGCATGACTGCAAATAATACAATATTGCCAAAGCATACATATAACAATAATAAAAACATCTGTATAATAGAAGAAAATGTAAAATATTATAATGCTATCAAATATTACAACATAACTTAAACTTAAATTAACAGTGTAACACAATAGAACATGTCTGAATGTGACGAGCAGGGCGGGCGAGAGCCGTGAGGGAACGGCGCGAGGCCGGTGACGCGAGTGATAATGAGCGTCACCTGCGAGGTGTGCCGGCCTCGAGTCTCTCACGGAGGAGCATAAAAGGAGGAGTGACATCAGTGAAGGACGAGAGAGGACCAGGCCTGGACTTTGTTTTATGTTTTATTATGTTTGTGTGGCCGGCAGACGTACGCGAGGGTCTGCCGGCATTACTTTCGTTTTGTTCTTTGTTTATTTTGGATTAAAGTTTTGTTGAATGTTCGCCGGTTCCCGCCTCCCAGGTGATGCTTGTTATCACTTGCGTCACCGGCCTCGCGCCGTTCCCTCACGGCTCTCGCCCGCCCTGGTCGCCACATACCCCCATCGCCCCTCGCAGGCCGGGGGGTACCTCCGAGACTGCGCTTTACTCCCCCCCGGGGCCTGTCTCGGCGGCCGCAGCACCTGGGGGTAAGGACAGACGAGACGAGGGAAAGGTGGGACGGAGACCCGGATGCCGTGCTCATGGGACAAGGTGGCCTGCGAGGGGCGATGGGGGTATGTGGCGACCAGGGCGGGCGAGAGCCGTGAGGGAACGGCGCGAGGCCGGTGACGCAAGTGATAACAAGCATCACCTGGGAGGCGGGAACCGGCGAACATTCAACAAAACTTTAATCCAAAATAAACAAAGAACAAAACACAAACATAATAAAACATAAAACAAAGTCCAGGCCTGGTCCTCTCTCGTCCTTCACTGATGTCACTCCTCCTTTTATGCCTCCGGAGCTCCTCCGTGAGAGACTCGAGTCCGGCACGCCTCGCAGGTGATGCTCGTTATCACTCGCGTCACCGGCCTCGCGCCGTTCCCTCACGGCTCTCGCCCGCCCTGCTCGTCACACTGAACATTTGGTACCATAGTGGTTAAACAAATATATACACACACACGTACGGAGGGTCACTGTGGTGGACGGTAGGGAAACACATTGAGGTCAGACACACACATTAAACACACTCACCTGCTGTCTCTCAGGCTGTGACACGTCCACACGTATCTCGCAGCCAGTGCTGCTGTCGGTCCCTCTCCTAATATTAACTTTATTTGTTCTACTTCACTCATGGCTGTAAAGTTCTTTATTACGTTACTGAATTTGGTGAAGTAGAGATCTCTAATTGATATGTATTTTTTACAGTGAAGGAGGAAGTGCGTCTCTGTCTCGATCTCTCCTGTCCTACAGTGAACACACACCCTTTTCTCTCTGGGTAACCAGCTCTTTCTGTGTCTGCCGGTCTCGATGGCTAGACTGTGCTCACTGAGCCTGTACTTGGTCAGGATCCGTCTCTGCTTTGTGTCTTTGACACTTTGGAGATATTTTTCTGATTCATAATTTGATTTTCGATAGAATTGTAATTTACTTTGTGTTTTAGTTTCCTCACCCCAATGTTCCAGATATGTATTTTTAGATTGTTTGAAGATTTGGTTTATTTTGATGTTTGGAGAAGCAGTGCTGGTCTGAGACTGGTTAGTGTTAGTAGAGTTAGTCAGGTTAGTAAGTCTCAGAACCAGCTGACTGAGGGGACTCTTTTCGGGGTTCAGTTCTTGGGTTTGTAATGCTTTAAAATGTAGCGATTCTGTGGGACTTGATTTTAGATGCATCCAGAATTTGAGGGATCTTTTTTGCATATTACAGTTTTTCTCAGTCGCTTTGGTACATTTCTCAGATCAGAATTGAAATTCTCAAAACTACCTGTTCAATTCTCACATCATTGTGTCACTTGTGCACATCAAAAAAGCAGTTTCTCATTTCTTTGAACAAGTTGCAAATGCTTTGGTACATCCATGCAAATGATTATGTACAATTCTCTGTTGTTTCCTACATTATCAGTTGCTTATGTCATGTTGATCAAAATGTATTATATTGGGTCTCTGTTGAATAGTCTCACCCCCCACAACATTTAGGCACAAGCTCATAGCATAAGTCTTTACATGCAAAATGGTTGAACAAGTTATCATAATATGTCAAGCATATTTCTATACTTTCTATATTTCCGTTAGACTTTTTTCTAAATCTGTCCTGAATTGGTAAATTGCTCCCAGGTGAATCTTGACGACATGACATGACTCAATAACGACATGACTCAATGACTCAATGACATGTTCTGTCAATAAAATACAGTACAAACAGTAAGAGAGTAAATTTGAATCTTTTCCATTCTCTTGCAATTACACTCACACATACACTAAGATGTAACTTATAATTGACAATAATTGTCATCAAAACTTTAGCCATAGTTTCCATCAGAACGTCCCTCCAGAGTAAACGGTAATATTGAGAACATGACTAAACAATTTGACTGTCTTATCCGTACACAATGACACAAGGACTTGTCATTCTGATGGCACTGACATGTTCATTGACACAGATATTTACTTTTGAGAGATGAACTAAGGATTTTGAGTAAGAGAGTGGCTTTTGCAGGTTATCCATGGTGTTTTGCTATTTGTACAAATTGTTTTGAGAAATGCACTTACTGTTTTGCAAATTGTGAGTTTGATTCGAGAAATGTACCAAAGCGACTGAGAAAAACTGTAATAATCAATGGGAATCGGCCTAATTCTGCCCTACATGCATTATTGGGTGTTCTTCTTTGTAATTTTAGGATCATTTTGCAGAATTCTGTGTGTAGGGCTTCTGTTGGATGTCTGTCCCATCTAGTGTAGCTCTGATCACTGAGTGGACCCCAAACCTCACTTCCATACAGCGCAATGGGCTGAATCACACGATCAAAGATTTTACACCAGATTGGAATTGGTAAATCAATGTTTTGGAATCTTTTCTTGATGGCGTATAGAGCTCTTCGAGCTTTATCTTTGAGAGCATTCGCTGCCATACTGAAACTCCCCGATGCAGTGACGATCAGACCGAGGTAAGTGTACTGCATCGTGTACAGGTGCTGCTGTAGTCCCTGTGCAGTGGGTGACAGCAGCACCAGATCATCCGCATGCAGCAAGAGCTTGATGTTCTTGTCTTGTAGAGTGAGTCCGGGAGCTGTAGACCGTTCCAGCTGCACCGCTAGTTCATTAATGTAAATGTTGAACAGCGCTGGAGCCCTGCCGCACTCCTGTCTTCTGGCTGAAGAATTCTGTATGTTTGTTGCCAATCCGTATTGCACATTTGTTGTTCGAATACATTGATTTAATAATGTCGTAAGCTTTACCCCCTACACCGCTTTGTAAAAGTTTGTAATATAATCCGTCGTGCCAAATAGAATCAAATGCTTTTTTGAAATCGACAAAGCATGCAAATATTTTTCCGTTTTTGGTCTGTTTTACGTGTTTATTGATTAGGGTGTGTAGGGTGTAAATGTGGTCAGTTGTTCTGCGATTTGGAAGGAAGCCAATCTGACTCGGACTCAGAACATTGTGTTCGGTAAGGAAGTTTACAATTCTATTGTTTAAAATACTGCTAAATAACTTCCCCAGATTACTGCTCACACAAATGCCTCTGAAATTATTAGGGTCCAATTTATTCCCACTCTTATGAATTGGGGTAATAAGTCCTTGCCTGAACAGCCTGAACTGAGTACAATGTTGAATAATTTGAGCACAGCCGTCTGCAGCTCAGGTGTTTCAGCATTTCACCCAGAATGCTGTCAGCACCACAAGATTTCCTACATTTTTGGCTTTTGAGTTTGTTTGTCAATTCTTCATGTGTAATTGGGAAGTCGAGTGGATTTTGATTGTTTTTAATTGTGTCTTCATAAGTTTGTAGATTTTGGTTGATCAGATTATAATTGTCATTGAGTTGTTTTGGTGGGATTTCTTTATATAAATTTTCAAAATGTTTTGTCCAGATTTCTCCATCTTGTATTGGTAGGTCTTGTGGTTTTGTTGTGCTCAGATTATTCCACATATCCCAGAACTGATTCTGATTTATTGAATTTTCTATCTCCTGTAAACTTTTGGTCAGATGGTGTTGCTTTTTCACTCTAATTGTGTCTTTGTATAGTTTTAGTTTTGAACAGTATTCAGTTCTGATGTCTGTGTTGTTTGGTTCTTTATGTTTCAGATTTGATAATTTTCTAAGTTGTTTCCTTAGTGTTTTGCAGTCTGAGTCAAACCATTTTTCATCTTTTGGGGTATTTTTAGTATATTTCTTGCCTTTCTTTTTCAATTCACTTATGCACTGCTTTTTTAAATATGTAATTTATTTCATTTGTAGCCAAATTAACACCATCATTAGTTGTTTCAAATTTCTTATTTATGAATGTATTTATAAAATTTTTTAGTTCTTCCAAATTGAGGGCTTGGATAAATTTGTCTGGGCTGTCTGGAGCCCATTTGTATCTCTGCTGGACCTGCTACATTTTGCAGGTTTCCAGCCTGTTTTGTTCTGGTGTGTGATGAGTTTTGATGTAGATGTTAGTTTGGTTATGGTCAGAGAGTGGAGTTTGCTGTTCTGAAGGAGGAAGGGTCCATGTCAGTGATGGCATAGTCAGCTACACTAGCTCCAAGACCTGAACAACACGTGAAGCTCCCTAAAGAGTCCCCTCTGATCCTGCCGTTAGGAATGTACAGGCCCGAGGCTCGGCAGAGCTGCACTAACTCTTTACCATTTTTATTTACCGTTTGGTCAAGGTTGTTTCTTTGTGGGAGATTTTTTGTGAGGCTCAGGGGTTTTTGGCCAAAGACATATTCATTGCCCTTTGGATCTCTGTTATCAGGTTCAGATCCTGTTCTTGCATTAAAGTCTCCACACAGCAGCACATTTCCCTGGGCCTGGAAATGGCTGATTTCAGTGTGGAGGTTGTTCAGATATTCCTCATCATGGTAAGAGGATTCTGCTGGAGGAATGTAGATGGCACAGATATAAGTGTCAGTGCTTGAAATGCCAATTTGTTTGTTTATTTTTAACCAGCAATGAAATTTTCCAACTTTAGTAACAGAAATGTGTTTGGCCAGATCCTCCCTGTACCACACCAGAATTCCTCCCGAGTCTCGTCCACTATGCACTGTACTTAATTTAACTGAGGGCACAATTACTTCATAGTAGCCTGAGGGACAGTAGGTAAGCACATAATTTCTACACCAGGTTTCAGTGAGAATGACAATATCTGCATCTTTGATATTTTTCAGAAATTCAGGGTCTGTGCTTTTAGAACCAAATATTGAAGAATGAAGACCCTGAATATTCCAACAACTTATATGAAATGAACGCATTAGTATTTTTAAAGATAAACCTATTTGGTAAGACAGAGAGAAAATAACAAGAAAATGGTAAACAATTTACATTAGTTTGTTTTTTGTTTTTTTTCCAATAGAGCACTGTGTTTGTGAATGCTGTTCTTATCTGCTCAGGTGCTGGTTGCACAGTGTGTGCAGCATCTCTCTGATCTGGCTCAGTTCGCTGGCAGGTGTGGCGGTGGTGGGTGGAGCAGGAGGCCGGGCTACAGCTTCGCGTAGCTCTGTGCTCTCGGTTGCAGGGGTTTCTCTTGGTGTGGATGTGGGGGGGGGCTTTGGTTTCTTCTTCCTGATGGGGGCTTGATGGCCAGCAGGTGGACGTGAAGTTGGTGACCGCAGGTTTGCAGGTGTGTAGTGAGCCATAGGTGGGTGTGGGTGTGGTGGATGACGTGGGATGGTTGTCCAGCTGACGTCTTTCCTCATCGGGGTCGGAGGGGTGTGTCTGGGCATGTAGGGGTGGATGGGCTCGTCTCTCTCCTCCTCGACTTTGGCCTTCAGCAGGGGGAAAATCTCCTCGAATGAGTTCAGTCTGGCTTCATTGCCTTGAAGAAGGAAGGTGCCTTTAGTGTAGTAGGTTATGGTGAGGACGGGGTTGTCTGTGTCCAGCAGTTCATCTTTGCATATAGTTAATCTTCCACCTCGACCGATTCCTTCTTTAAAAATGTACTTAAATTCTTCACAGATGGCTGATTTCCATGCCGTAATCAGAGTGGTGTAGAAGATGAGGTTGTTCTTAATTCTTTTCCCATTGAGTTGAATGTAGTCAGCATACAGAAGATCAGGATTGTCTCTGAGAGTTTTCTCTTTGTGCTTTTTTCTGGCCTGCACACTTCTGCACTTCTCTGGGTAGGACACCTCCCTGCACTCTGCCTGCGCTGGGGTCGCCATGGCGATCAGACTGATCAGACTGGGCACTGAGCCAAAACTGCAGCCAGCTTAACTTAGCGTTTAGCTTATAATAATGAGAGTTTTCACTTGAATATAATCAAAATATACAGTTTTTGTTAAAGTTTTTTGCCAGAAAGTGCTCACCTCTCTGTTTAGCAAGTGAAGATCCACAAGTGTGTGAAGTTTTTCAGCTGTAGTTCCTTTAAAAAATCATTTAGCGTTTTGGAGGGAAAACTGCAGTTAGGTGTTAGAGTGGAGATCCAGCAGCCAGATGCTAATCCACAGCTTCCAGTCTTCTTTCTTTTATTAAAATCTATTTTCTAGAGAAAAAATCAGTCTTTACCCGAGTCCAAGGTGTTCATCTGCTGTTTTTTCTTGTTTTTTGTCGTTATCTCACTCTCTGTCTTACTTTTTTGGCTTAATCTTTTATAATTCTTTAGGAGCTCATCCTTAGAGTGGCTGATCAGTCGCCTCCAGGGGCTATCTATCTGTCTATATCTATCTGTCTATATCTATCTGTCTATATCTATCTGTCTATATCTATCTATCTATCTATCTATCTATCTATCTATCTATCTATCTATCTATCTATATCTATCTGTCTATATCTATCTGTCTATCATTTCTTATTATTTATTTTGTTGTAAGCTCTTAGAATGTGGGTCAAAATATTGTTTCTCTTTCTACAATTCTAATCATAAAATCATTCACTCATCAGCAAGAGCCTATCGTGCGTATCTTGGCTTTGAGTCAGTCTCCACCTATGCGTTACGTCAGCGTCAGCAAGAGAGGAACTCTCATTGTGTGGAACAGTCATCTGAACAAGATAAAGCCTCTGGAGGTGACAAATTAACATTTAATTCACAGAAATATATACTTACAAAAATAATATTCTGTGACCTACGGTTCATGAGTCAAAAACGTCTTCGTCCCTGTAGATGTGTGCTGACCCCTTTAATAAACGGCAGCATCGTAGGAGGTTCCAGGGTTGGAGCACAGATGCCGTCTACATGGGAAATGTTCACAAGATCGCTGTGTCAACCCTGAGCAGGGGCATCCACTTCTTTGACGTTTCCACTACATTTGGTTTTGAGCAGGTTCATTTGTTCGGTATGAGCCAACAAAAGTTTGTACTGCTAGATGTAGTAGTTTGCTTTTCTGCTTACATTTTGACCTTGTTGTCTTCCTCTCTCTATGTTGTTTTCAGGACTGAGTCATGCTGCTACTGCTCTATCTTATTGGTATGACACAGAGGTAGGCTGCTGACATTTCATGCCCTGGTGTTGAACTGGAATTTATTTTAAGCTTGTTAATTCTCCAAGCTGGTTTGTTTTTGTTTTGGCTCACTGTGAGTCATGTTTGATCCTCATCTAGGCTCCGGGAGAAAAGTGTGTGCTGATGTGGGGAGATGAGAAAGGCTCTGTGAATTTGCTGTGGTTTCTTCAGCCTTTCAAGGGGCTCTTTGAAATGCCTTTCACCGACCAATCTGGCCCATTGCAAATCTTTATGCCAGTGAGTGTGTGCGCGTCTTCATGAATATAGAATGATTTTGTGCCATGGAAATGTGTGATGTTGTTTCTATGAAAACATTTGATACATCAACAGAAAAATATCTGTTAAAATGTTGCATTGCATGTCACTGATGTTGTAAAAAATATTTCATGAACAGGATATATGTGCGCACAGTGCACTGATCTCTTATCAGCACATCCCAAAAATCCACAGCGAGCCAATCAACAAAATCCTGTATGAGCCCCACGATGAGCTCATTATTACATCATCAGAAAGTCCAGCCAGCTCTGTGGTCATCATTGATGTCAATCAGAAGAGTGAGAAATACATTTGGAGAATACAAAAGGTGGTGAATTATAATGTTTGAAACAGTGGTGCATCTTATTCTCTGCATTTCATATTTATCCTCTATGGCAAATAGATAACAGATAAACAGCTAGATAGATAGATTGATTGACAGATCGATACACAAACACAGAGATAGACAAATGTAGATCGATAAAAACAGACAAATGCATAGACAGACAGAGATAGATTTATAAACAAATAGACAGATAGAAAGGTAGATGATGGATAGACATAGATAGATCGATAAATACAGATAGATAAACAAACACAGAGATTGATTGATTGATTCCAATGCTCATATGTAGGTCACAGTTCAAAGGCATGTTGATTTCTATGGGAAAAGACAGTCACAAACCATTTACAGTAAAACTAAATATACACTCATGATTCAGAGAGGTTGTTGTTGTGGTTTTTAAAGGGAGTGTTCAGACCCATAAAAATCTTCATTTAGTTGTTTTGACGGATTTATTAAAACAGACTATTCCCCAGTACTTTCCATTCTGTAACATTCAGAGAAGCAATAAGCCAACCCCACAGTAGTTACACATTTAACTGCTGGAGAAGAAAACCAGGGCCTGGATATTGTGTAAAACAAGTGTACTGTGACTCATTCATTAGTCTGACAAATTTGCAACATGACTACCAGCAAATAATGACACAACATTTTAAACCCTTTCGCTATATCTTCATCTCCTTCTTCTTCTTCTTCTGTAGGGAGTCAAGTGTTTTGACTTCAGCTTCTCTCTCGGTCTGCTGGTAACTGCTGGAGTGGGTCCTGTCAGGCTGTGGAACCGCTATGTGACCTGCCGCCCAAATGCGGTTCTGCACAGTCATCACACATCTGTGCTGGATGTGGTTATTCACCAAGCATTGGGCAAGATCTTCAGCTACTCTAAGGACGCTGTTAGTTTCCATCTACTAAATGCCAAAATGGAAAACATAAAAGATCCAGGGGCTGGATTCATGAATATCTTCTTAAGAAAGAAGTTAAAGGGTTAGTTCACGCAAAAATGAAAATACTGTCATTAATTATTCACCCTCATGTTGTTTCAAACCTGTAAGACTTTCGTTTTTCTTTAGAATGCAAATAAAGATCTTTTTAATGAAGATCTGAGGGATTTCTGGCCCTGACAGCCTAAACAATTGATACTGTTGCGCTTCAAAAAGTTCATAAAGAGATTGTAAAACTAATCCATATGAATTAAGCAATCGCTTTATATGATGAACAGATTTAATTTAGGCTTTTATTCACATATAAACATTCATCAACTCGCATCAGTTGTGGTAAACGGAAGCTCAAGCATGTTTTCTTGACACGTGCGAGAACCAATGAGGTTCGTTCTCGTGTTACGCATCACGTTTGAGCTTCCGTAAAAACACCCAATGAGGTTCGTTCTCGTGTTACGCATGAGTTTCTGTAACAACCAGTGAAGTTCGTTCTCGTGTTACGCATCACGTTTGAGTTTCCGTAACAACCAATAAGGTTCGTTCTCGTGTTACGCATCACATTTCAGCTTCATCAAGAACCAACGAGGTTCATTTTTGTGTGTTATGCAACATGTTTGAGCTCATTGGTTCTTGCAGAAAATTTTACTCGTAAGAATGTTTTGTGAATCCAGCCACTGGTGTTTGGTTTTCATTAGCGTGAGATTTGTTTTGCATCAGTGTCATGGCATGATGCACTTGGCTGCTGGAAAAATGGACATCATACATTGGTTACATGCAATAAAAGTCAAAGATAATTAGTTTAAATGTTAGTCAAAAACTTTGGTCTATATCTGTGTTGCCTTTCAGGTACTGAAAATATGGGATATTCCTTCTCAACAATGTGTAAAGACAATTCACCTGAAATTCCCCAATATCCAAGCAGGCGTTTCTCCTGAGCAGGGCAGCTTTCCTCTGCTCCTCAACCTGACCGCAAACCCTGTGCTCCTGGTGACCTGCAGGGAGTATCTGGCCGTGCTTTCACTGACAGAATCCAGAAAAACTGACTACAACGACAAGTCTGGCCTGTACACCTGTGCCCTCTATAATCCTCATCTTGAACAGGTTGGTGTTTGGGTTTGTTTGATAGAAAGTTTGTAGACTGAACATTATAGGTTATTTTCTTTAATGTGTATTTTGTGCATGGTCGAGGTAATCACAGCCTGTGCTGACTCCACACTGACTGTGTGGGATGTGAAGACAGGCATTAGGAAGATGGAGGTAAGAAACGCTCATGGTAAGGAGGAGGTTTCCTGTATGGCACTAGACGTACACCAGCGCAGATTGATCTCTGCGGCCACCAATGGCACTATCAAGGCAAGTGTGAGATTTACCTTAAATGCAAGACTCAATCAGATGCATTAGTAAAAGTTAACTTGCAAAAGTTATCAGTCTGACAAGAAATAAAGTGTGCACTTTTCCATTTCCTGGTGCTGGATTTGCCAAAGTGAGCTTCATGCTTGACAGACATTCAGGAATTTTGTTTGTGCAAATACTTATTAGCAATAACAGTATATTGCATTACTGTACTGTAAATGCTATGCAATTCTAACTGCATAAAATGGTAGCCATCATGCATTTGCTGACTTTGTAAGTGGTTACAAAGAAAAATCTTACACTAAACATCTGCTGATCACACACTACCAGAATTACAAGTTGTTCCAAAAACAATAAAACTCATGCAGAAACATGCATGACAAATGAAAGACAAATAATAACAATATAAATTGGCTCAAAATATCCAACATGTTTAATATCCACTGACTGGATGGAATCATATTCTGAAGTTGTCAACTTTGACTGCCCAAAATAAGCAGAATAGATTTGGCTTTCTGCAACTGGTGTCAATTCCTCCAGACTATAAATCAGAACAAAAGTTGTGTAGTGTATTCCAACCTAAAGAATAACTGCAAAATGGTACAGAATTTGCATAAACATAGAGTGTTTTAGTAGCAGAGTGTTTAACTACCTCAAAATGAATGTTAAATATAGCTTTTAGCAATTATTCAAGCGTTTTAAGGCCATTAAGCACATGCGTAAAAAGGTAAAATCTCGATCATAGATGGAAAAGACCATTTACAGCCAATACAGGCAATTTACCATAGGAAATATATGGTTTAAAAAGCTTTTTAACAGTGATCAAGGTTGAGCCAAAAACCCTGGATTAGTTTGCCAAAGTTGGTTTTTGAAATAATCTCCAATATTTAACGAACGATTCAATAGACAGCGGCAGTCCTAGAGACAAAGTTGCTCAGAATGAGGAGTTCTACCATGTGGAGTGAATGTCGTGGGCGAAAAGTTGTGAGATACACAATCCTTTACACATGTGAAAAACATGAAGGCACCCCCTGGTGGCCATTTTCTTTCGAATTTCTCATATGTGACAAAGGCAGTCTTGGCACCTCGGACAAAGACACCGCAGACAAAGACACCGCATGCCAATTTTCAAGTCAATCAGACTTAGGGTTGCGTAGTTATAGCCATTTTTATGTTTTATTTTTTCTCCCATTCTATAGCGCCACCAAGTGGCCAGTCGAGTCCTTTTTCAGACAACCACAGAATGAGCTCTTACATTTGTGTGCTGAGTTTGGTGAAAATATCTCATTTTGTTCACGAGTTTTAGTAAAAGTGGCTCTGCCCACTGCAGGCATTTTGGAGTTTTTTCAAATTTCAACTTTTTTTGATAATTATTGAAAATCAGACTTTAGGGAATCTCGCTGCACTGGTTTGGTTCCGATCGGGCCAATAAACTAGGACTAGTTTGCAAAAGTAGGTTTTTCAAAAAATCCAAAATACCCAAAAACTTCGCCAAATGAACGATTTCGTACTTTTCACCATTGTAGCGCCCCTGTCTGGCCGATTGGGGCGAGCCTTGGTGAAGTTGTAGACGTTGTAAGTACTACCAGCCCTCAAAGTTTCAAGTTTCTGCGACTTACTGTTTGGTCTGCCCGATCACTTTTTGGGGAGAAAGCTGATCCATGGAAAATTTAACAATTACAATAGAGTTTCAGAGTTGAAACCTCTTGAAACACACTTGAAATCCTAATAAATGCTATAGAAAATACATTGCTTATTGTTAGTTCATGTTGGATAATGCATTCATTAATATTAACAACAGAGACCTTACTGTAAGTAGTTATCATTATGACATTATGAAAGTATTTATTGATCTTATTGTGTTTTTATTATATTCCTGTTGCCACTGCTTTATACAAATAATAAGTTTAGTAACAGTTGTGCGTTTCCTTGCTACAGGTGTGGAACTTACTGAATGGCCTCAATCTTCATAAGCTAGAAACTGCCTCCAACACAGAGGTCACAGGGATCATCTGTCATCATGACAACCAGCTTCTAGCCACAGGCTGGAGTCGATTGATCACTCAGTATAGCATTGAGTTTTCAAAGGTAAGGGCCAGTTTGTGTCTCAATCACACACTCTTTAATGGCTACTTAAAAGCAAAAAGGGCTTTCAGCCAGAATACACATTTTTCTGGTTATGGCTTTCATTCTCTTCAAATGGCTGTGTGCTTTTGTGGTCATACCTTGAGACGTCTATGATAACATAGTGGGTTTTAATAGTGGTCTGACACGGCACAGAAGCTGACACAGCAGAACTGGAGATCTTAAAGACATTTACTGAAGTGTATGTGTGTTTACAGGACATCTATGTGAAAGCAGACCTGTCCTGGAAGTCTGGTCATCAGCACAGAGAGGATATCCTGGCGATGGATCACTGTCTAGGTCTGGGACTTCTGGCCACTGGGAGTTACGACGGAGAGATCATTATATGGACACTGGCTCTTCAGAAGCCCCTCACACGACTGCAGAGATCCCAGCAAGGGAAGTTAGTATGAAATCAGACCACGGACATACTATGAAAAATAGTATTTTAATTGCTTATTTGAAATAACTAAACGCTAAATTCCCTCCAAATCCACTTACACTATTTTTGGAGAATAAGCATTCAGCAATCACAACACAGGTCATTTACAAATGAGCAAAAACAGCCTGATTTGTTGTAAGGGTCAGAGAGAGGGTGGAAAATGAGCAGAAAACGAAATGTTTCTGGATAAGAAAGCATGACTAATAATATACGTGGAATTCAGGGGGTAAAATAATACGATAAAATGTAGGAAAAGTGTAGCACACACCCTCTATAACATCCCTGAAATACATTATTTATATATAAACACAGTAGCATACACAAGAGAATTGGCCTTAAAATTGAATATTGTAATGCATTAATACTACTATGGAATGCCTAACTATTTGCAAAATTATTAAATTGACATAGTCTGAATAGGAAAATTGCATGCTCTCGGCAGCTAATAATTCACACAACAAGGTGATTAATTTTACTATCCTAACCTGGAATAATTATATGTTTACTTGCATTTAACAGACCTGCAACACGTTTTTGTATTTTGAACCACCAGTTGAGAACCACTGCATTAAGACCATTTTATGTCCTATTATTACTTGACAGAGTGAAGTAATGTATAAATTGAATGCTTCTGTGTGCGTAGAGTTCATCTGCCCATTCATAGACTGCTGTTCCTGCAAAAACGAGCTCAGCAAAGTCATTTGAGAAGCGGCGCTGTGCTGCTGAGCTCACAGGCTGGATCTGTCTGCTGGTGGAGCATCTGTGGGCCCAGACACAAGCATGGTAAACATGATAGCTGAGAGGAACTGATGTGTAATATGTACACTCTCTGTCAAATGTTTGGAATGATTAAGATTTTATGTGTTTGAAAGATGTCTCATGCATTTATTTAATAAAAACAGTAATATGTGAAATATTATTACAATTTAAAGTAACTGTTTTCTATTTTAATTAATCTCAATTAAAAAAAATTGATTTTTTAATATTTTTATATTGTAATAATTTCACAGTTACTCTCCAAATGAAAGTAGAAACATCTTAAAGACATTTGCATTTAATTAGGCTTTAAAAAAATAACAAATTTTATTTTAAGTGAACTTAAAACAATCTTCACATAATTAAAGTTCTTATTAAAGTTTTCTGTTATCTTAATTCTTTGATGAACATTAATGACATCATCACAGTTACTGGTTTATTAGGCTGCTGTCACTTTAAGAGCTGATGCTGCCAAACATGACTCGCGTCTCATTTCCTCACAACTCTTTAAGTTCATTTAAGTCGTTATTTAACTCATTTAAGACTGCTCTTATGAGGACACTCCACAAAACGAGCATTTCATCATAATTCAGTGTGTTATTGTTTGTTCAAGCATGAAAGAGAACTCAATACTGGCGCGCGTCTTTCTGTGCACACGAGTCGTGTGTGTGTCACATGACATGACATTCACAGACAGCGCGTTCTTGCTTGTCTTGTGGTGCTTGAATGTTTTAAAAGCATTCAATAGACTTCCAAACTGTTGATGTACTGATCGTTCGTGGGTTGTCAGATGAATATTGTTCATGAAAGCTGGCTGAAATCGCTTGTTTCAATCTGCTCGACTGGCTTCTGGGTGCACAGATTTTTATAATCTTACATCCGTTATCAGAAAAGCACAGAGCAGTAGTTTAATGACTTTGTTTTGTCCATCACGTCTGATGCAGGACAGTTCTATGTGCCTGATGAATTTAATAAGCGTGTGATGGGTTTAAGCACAGACCAGGAAAACAGTCTACTTGTCACTGGAGACAGCACAGGATCCATCAAGGTCTGGGACATCTCACACTATGCCTTATCTGCTGAAGATGTGGAGGTATGGAAATCCAACTGACCTGAATTCACCTTTGTTAGCTCTTTATTTCAGTCTATATTTACAGTATGTGTGTCTCTCAGTCTGCAAAAGAATTGCCTCCACTGTTGCACTCTTGGAGGGGCCATGAGAGGGCGATAGTGAGCAGTGAGGTCCTGGTGTACGAGTCTCAACTCTTCGTGTTGAGCGCGTCGGTGGACCGCAGGACCTGTCTCTGGACCCGTGAAGGAGCTTGTGTGGGCTGTTTTGGACAGGAACAGCAGTGGGATTTGAGCAACCCAGACACTTATCAAACCAGCAGGTATAACTGCACATCGGTTATTAGCCTAAAACGATGGCCAGCTCGCTCAGCATGTGCTGTTGGGTGAGAAAGACCCTTTTCAAAAAGCCTAGTGCACCTTCTCCGACCAATCTGGCTGACCTTTGCCATGGCTGATATCTGGCTGTGCAAGTTCTAAAAGAAAGACTTCTAATGATTATTAAAAAATTGATTCTTAATAGTAGCATTGTTTTCACAATGCCAAAAACCTGGCGTAATTACAGGTTTTTTTCCCATATTTATACAGGTTTTTGTATTTTCCCAACTGAGAAGTATGACCTACATGAATTACATAATTAGTGCAGCTTTGTTTGTGGTAAAAGAGTTTCGTTCAGTTGTAACGTTGTCAACAAATGAGAAGCTTTGTTTGTTTCTGCCAAAATAAAAGCTCTGTAAATTAATTATATAATAATAAATTATTGCTAATAAATTAAGTCAGCAATAACTATTAGTATTGTAATTTAACCGTTATTCTGTAAAATAAAATATTGTTATTATCGTATAATATAAAATTATTATTATTATTATTATTATTATTTAGTTATAATAAATGTGATGTTTTACTTCTTTATTGCCTTTCTGTTTTCTGTATAAAATCATTTTTCAAATAATAGGGCTGTCAAAATTAGCGCTTTAACGCATTCGATTAATTTTTTTCAGTTTGACATGTTAAAAATATTTAACGCAACATCCATTTTTTTCCGTCATAATTTGGCTAGCGTTACATTACACAAAAAAATCATAAAAAAACGGTAAAAAAACCAAAACAAATTTACATAGTAAAATACCATTTTCCATTGAAACAGTAAGATACCATAAAACAATGCTTTCTGGGTAATATTTGTTCTTTTAAGAAAAGAGTCCTCTAAGGCTGCTTTCTCGAAAACGACAAATAATATTACCCAGAATGCATTGTAATATACAAAATGCTTTTTAATATAATATTTTGTAAAAACAAAACATTCTGGGTAATATTTTCGAGAAAGTAGCCTATAAGCCTCTTTTCTTGAAAAACATAAAATAATATTTCCCAGAATGCATTGTTTTAAAACAATGCAAATGCTTTTAAACAATTCAAGTGCCACGAGACAAACGAGAATGTGCTGTCTGTAAAATTCAATGTTTGCAAAACTCCAATGTTTTTAATTGCAATTAATCACAAATAATCCAAAAATGTTTTTCTAATGATTGACAGCACTAGTAGATAATAATAACTGTTTTGTATTTTTACTTTTGTAATTACTTATGTAATTACAATATTAAATAAGATATATATATTTTTTTAATAAATGTGTTTTGGGAAGTTTTTCTTATCCAGTTGACTTTGCTTGAAATTAATTGATCTAGTTTTAAGGATGTTTACATAATGGAAAACAAAATAAAAATACTGATTAATGAAATGTTTTTATGCTGCACTTCCTAGATTCCCTGCTAACTGAACAACAAATTAAAGCCTCTTAAAAACGTTTTGCCATTGGTTATGCATAATTCTCTACAAAAGCAAGAAGACACTGTAGGTAGTCAACCCAAACTAGAACCTCATATCCCGCACCAGATGTGAGTCTGGCAGCTGCTGTGACTGTGGATAATTTGATCAGTCTTATATATGGACGGGCAGGTTTGGTACTGAACTCAATACAGCGAAGCGTATAACAAATAAATGAATTAAATTGTCATTTCCGGGTGAACGATGCCTTTAAACATTTCTGGATGTGTGTTTGCGCCACTGAGACCTGTTGATTCATCCACTGAACCGCTGGTTAATGTTTAATACCATCATGTTGCGAAAGTATGTGACCGCATGTCATGTCATGTCACATCCTCAGTGACCTCATCCATTTGGCAAACATCAGGAATATGTGTGCTTTCGTCAATCATTGATTGATCCATTAACATCCCCCACAGGGACCGGACCAGTCTAATCAAAGAAGAAAAGAAGGAGAGGACGGAGGACAGCCAATCACGTGCCAGCGCTGAGAGGTTTATCTGCTGGGGTGAAAGTTCAGGAGAGGGTGATCGTCGACAAACAGGTGAACTGAGGCTGAAAATGCATCTTTGCATCACAGAAATAAATTACACTTTACTATATATTCACATAGAAAACAGTTGTTTTAAATATTAATACAATTTCACAATTTTTACTGTATTTTTGATCAAATAAATGCAGCCTTGGTGAGAAGAAGAGAAAACATTAAAAAAATCTTACCGACCCCAAACTTTTGACATGCATTTGCTATTTTGTTTACCTCCCAAAAACACAAACCCTCCAGCAGAGCAGCATTACTTGAAAAGCCGTGATTGTATTGACCTTCTGACTGTTAGGAGTGTGTGTTCAGCGCAGACAGACAGGATCTGTCAGTTTGCTGATCTCACTTCCCTCAGCTCCGGCTCCTCGTCACGCCAAAACAAGCGATTAACTGAGCCTCCCGACAGAGCTGGGTGTGTTACTCGCTTCCTGCAGCTGTCTAGACACTCGTTGGAGAATTAGACGTCTGCTGATGCTCAGTCTTACCCCAGCATCTTTTTGAGCGCTGATCTTTCAGAGCAGCTGCTCAGGGGATTCTGGGACAAACGGCTGAATTCAGAATTAACCATTTATACACTCTTGATAAATGTCCCTGGATAAAAAACGAAGTTTTGATCATCAAAATTAGTTTATGAAACTAATTTTCTGATGAAGTAACCAAGGTCACGTGGCCAAATAAAAATAATATTAATCAAATATTTCATATTCTAAAATGTTTCAGTTCAATAAATTCTTATTCTCACACTTTAAAGCTTATTCTGTCAAAAAATGGCCCAATTAGACATTGATGGACACATAAATAGTTAATGAAAGTGGTTCTCAATCAGGGGACGGAACCTAGTCAGGGGCCTCCAGTATTATATTATTATTAATAAATTTAAATATTATATATATATATATATATATATATATATATATATATATATATATATATATATATATAAATTCCCCGCTCTTTAACTATTATTTCGGTTTGTTTCCCAGTTTCTATTAATAAAAACATAAAAATTACTTGAGGAAATATCTTTTAAATACCATGTATAATGTATATAGGTTGAGAACAAAGTCCAAATGTAATAAATATTTTAATAAAGCAAAATTTTGTGTATGTACAGTACCGGTCAAAAGTTTGGAAACTATTTTTTACTAATTAATTACTATTTTAATGTCTTTGAAAGAAGTCTGATGCTCATCAAGGCTGCATTTATTTGATAAAAAAATTAAATAGAAATTAAATATATATTATTTTAATAATATATATAATATATTATATTTTATATATTAGAAATATATTTAAAAAACTATAATTTTTTTATAATTAATAAATTATAAAAATATTTTTATAAATAAACAAATGTAATTTTTTAATAGTAATATATTTAATATTTTATATTAATTAAATAATTTGCTGATATATTAATTAATATAAATAATACATTTTATATTAAAGTATTTAATAATAGTAATATATAGTAATAGTAATATAGTTAATATTTGATATTAATATATAAAATTTTTAGAAATATATTAAAAAAACATTTTTTTTATAATTAATAAATTATAAAAATATTTTTATTATAAAAATAAAATTTTTATAGTAATATATTTAATATTTTATATTAATTAAAATAATTATTTAATTAATAAAAACAATACATTTTATATTAAAGTATTTAATAATAGTAATATATAGTAATAGTAATATAGTTAATATTTTATATTAATTAAAATAATTATTTAATTAATATAAACAATACATTTTATATTAAAGTATTTATAATATAAAATATTTGATATATTAAAATATATATTTAATGTACACTATATTTTAAAATATAATTTATTCCTGTGATCAAAGCTGAATTTTCAGCATCATTACTCCAGTCTTCAGTGTCACATGATCCTTCAGAAATCATTCGAATATGCTAATTTATTATGAATGTTGGAAACAGTTGTGCTGCTTAATATTTGTATAACCTGTGATCATTTCTTTAGAATTTATTGATGAATAAAAAGTTAAAAAGAACAGCATTAATCAAAATAGAAATCTTTTCTAACAATATAAAGTCTCACTTTTTATCAATTTAACACATCCTTGCGGAATAAAATAATTAATTTCTTTCAAAAAAAAAATTATTAATTATATTGTTACAAAAGATTTTGTATCCCGACTCCCGGAAGTTGAGTTCCGGTCGGATGATCTGGTTTGATTTCATGATTTTCAGTACTGACCGGTTTTGTAGCACGCAACCTGAAACTAAACAAATCATGACTAATAAAATCTAATCCTGCCCTCCATTATTTCCCTCTGACTAGTTACCATTGTAAAGACATTGCTTTGTTAATGTGTTCAGTTTCGTTCCATGTCGTCTTTGACCTTTTCTTCCAGCGAAGCATGATTTATAACTGTTTCTCATTGCAGAATTAGCTCTAAACCTACAAACCGGTTACACGGCTCTACAAAGCCCAGACTTTGCGGACACGTCTGACCGCCGCAGCTCTTTGAAAAAGTTCCCGCTGCCTAAATACAATAAGGTCAAGATACTGAAATTTGATTTCAGTTTAAGTTGTTAAAACTACTTGACTGTTTGTAAAGAATTTCAATGTGTTTGTCTCAGTTTCTCTCTGGAGATCAAGCATGTGGGGATCTGGAGATAAAGATGGCAGCGAGGCGACGCAGGCGAAGAAATATCAACTCTGAAGGACCCTATCGCTTCGGGAACGAGTTCACGCCGTTTCGGGCTATGGAGATACCAGTTAGTCTTTTCTGAGATGTTTGGCATGACTTATAAATGGTTTGGATGGGAAAGTTGTCTTGGCACACATGTGCCGGTTGTGTGATGTCACGAAAAGGACAATCAAGGTTATGCACAGATGAACTTTTATGAACATGAACTTTTATTGTTTTGAATTATGACAGTGGTTCAACCTGGGGCCAGAAACTACTTTGAGGCCTTCAATATTAATACAATTTATTTTAATATTATTATTAATAAATTAAAATAATCTGTAACACTTTAGTTTGGGGTTCAGTTCTCACTATTAACTAGTTGCTTATTAAGCAAAGTTCCTTGATTATTACGCCTGAATGAGAGTATAGTTCCTAGCCATATCAGCCTAGAAAATCACAACTTTTCATTTTCCACCAGTCTTAGTACATGATGTAACTACAGAAGAGTCAAGTTTTAAATAGGAAAAATATCAAAACTCTTTGGTCATTTTTAAGCGCGATGCTAAAGGCCGGAACACACCAAGCCGACGGTCGGCCGTCGGGCAGTTTTTCTTCGTCGGCCGACTAAGTTTCCTCGGTGTGTTCTGCACCGTCGGCTGAAGTTGGTCCTCGTCGGCTTTGTTTCGGCCGATTCGAAATGTTGAATCGGCGTTGGACCTCGTCGGGCCGTCGGGCCATATGATCATTCTGATTGGCTGTTCAGCTAGCGAACCAGTGCATGAGAAAAGAAAAACGGAAGTGACGAAGCAAGTAAACGACGAAGTCAAGAGGGAACACACATTGTTTACCTTAGGTACGTGAAAGACATGGCTATCTGGAACGAGGCAAGTGAAGACGAATTGATCAACATGATCCAGGAAAGGCCGGGTTTGTATGACATTACGGAAAAATGTTATGTCAACCGTGTGCTGAAAGCTGAACTGTGGCGTGAGATCGAAAATAAACTCGTCATATCAGGTAAGATTTCCTTTTTGGCAATTGAGAAAGCTTGTTTGTAATTGTTCAATAGTCCATAGTAAAACTAATATAACCATTTTAGTGTTTTGTGTGTACCAAACTAAGTTTGTTTATGGAAACAGACAGTAATTAATATGTGCTGTGCTAGCATCTCATATTTCATAATAATATTAAAGTTAATCAAATTGTTAATAATATAATTAACAATACAGCAAAAAGTAACATTTGTTGGCATAACAAATACTCATTAAAGTGACAAAATAAGCAGCCATAACACTTAATGCTTACAAAATTTTACTTTGTCCCTCAGAAAAAGAGCTCAAGAAGCGGTGGGATTCATTGCGAACCCAATACATGCGTTATAAGAAACAAGGACCCTCAGGAAGTTCTGGAGCTCAGAAGACTGGCAGGCAGCAATGGATCCTGAACCGCCTGCAGTTTCTAGAGCCTCACACAAAAAGGAAGGAGAGCACTTCAAATCTAATGATCATGGTAAATAAACAAATATATTTATATTTATTTATTGTTTAATTTCAGAATAAAATAAACATTTTGCTTTTTGTAAGATGGCAAGTGCTTCTTTAAAAGAGTCTATTCACAAGTAACTCCGCATATTAAGTCAAGCCATTACATTAACTTGTCACATTTGTATCTTATGTTTTTTAAGGAACCTGCGGCTGATAGTGATTCCTGTTCACCCTCAGATGGTACCAACAGTGACACCTGGACTGGCACCCATGAAGACCCCAGCTTCAGTGATGCTGACCTACGGTCAAGTACACCCTTGGCTGAATCCACCATCTGTGGAACTGAGTCCACAGCCATGAGAAAGGACCATTTGCAAAGCTCCAACATAAAACCAAAGCCTCCAGGGAAGCGCAGGAAGATGCAAGACGAATCCTCCAGCGAGGAATCCACAAACTTGATGCGCACCATCGGCAAAACTCTGGAAAAGTTGGCATCACAGGAAAACACCAATGATGCCATCTCAGCTTACTGCAAAAATCTTGAACACAGAATGCGGAATTTGCCACCACATCTACTGCCACATTTCCAGCATGAGGTTGATAATTGCATTTTCAAATATTCAGTGGGCCACAACCATGCACTGGATGCATCTTCCAATCAGTATACACACTTGTAATTTTTTATGTAGCAAAATTGTAAACAGATATTGTAGCATTTAGTAAATATGTCACGCTTAGTTGTACGTTATATTAGAGTACTTATGCAAAGTTTATATTTCTGTACATTTTATTTATTTTAAATACCAACTGTTGATATTTTTCTGTAAATTACCTTAATGCTATTTTTGCACATTTGAAAATAAAACACTGACTTTGTGTAAAAGGTACTTCACTGTTCTTTATGTAAAAAAAAAAAATCACAAAACACAATGATGTAAAAATATAAACTTTATTTTGCAAATTCACACCATTGTTATAAAACATAAACCAAGGTCAAGGGGAAAGAAACAAGTTTGCTACATGCTTATATTTTGCCCCACTGAAAGGGCACTGCACCGGTGTCCGAATTAAAGTACTGGCACAGTTTATCCCTGAGCTGTTTGGCGTGTGTTGTACTGTTGGTTGTGCGTGGCAGAGGCCTGCTGTAGGCCAGGGTCTTCTCTCCATCTTCCAGGGACAGTGTCATGATCTTGTTCTTCCTGGTCGATTCCTGCCATGTACACTTCACAGCACTCTTTGCGCAGAAAGTTGTGCAGAGCACAGCAAGACAAAACAATGTCCTCCACTTTGGCAGTGCTTTGAATATTAATGGTGGTTAGTAGGACGCGAAAACGATTTGCCAGGATGCCAAATGCATTTTCAACCACCCTTCGAGCTCATGAGAAGTCTGTAATTGAATAAGCGTTGCTCTACAGACAGCTTGCGGTTCGGGTATGGCTTCATGAGGTATTCCTTTAAGGGGAATGCCTCATCAGCCACAATGCAGTAAGGGGCCAGCTGGTCTGATTCAGGAAGTGGTGCAGGTGCAGGAATGTTGGATGTTCTTTTCTCCAAGGCATCCTGCAATGAGCATCCCCCAAACACTCCACCATCTGAAATGCGCCCGTTGCAGCCCACATCAACATACAGAAATCTGTAGTTGCTGTCTACCAGTGCCATAAGCACTATTGAGAATGTATGCTTGTAGTTGAAGAATTTAGATCCAGATCCTGGAGGGGGACGAATGTTAATGTGCTTTCCATCCAGAGCACCCAGGCAATTTGGGAAATGCCACTGATTCTGGAATCCAACGGCTACTTGCTGCCACTCTTCCACTGTGTCTGGGCACTAAAAAACAATATAATTAAAAGAAATTAGTTTAACTCGTCAGACCATTAATAACTCAGTGATTTTGACATTCTTGAATTAACCCTGCAAAGCCCACTTCTGCAGAATTACAACATCACTTTCAAAAATTTAAAAAAATGCCTGCAAATGTTTTTTTCTCTCAAGATCACATTTACATAGTTAATGGGTTCTATTGTTCGTCCTCACAATGCTATTGGGTTGAAGAAGTGTTTATAGGTCAGCATTAGGCTCTTTATGTTTTGGATTTTGGGGGGAGATGCCTGTTGCATTGTTCAGGGACAGGTATGAATGGTCTTGAATATGAACCTGTAAGTGCTCTGGGGGGATGAATGTGTTCTTTTAGTATGATAAGTAGAGAGCATAATAGGCCAGCCAGACTGTATTGTTTGAATGTAGTAGTGGAATTTTATTTGCATTGAAATTATAATTTGATGGATAATACTTAGATCTCTGCCCTCGACACATGGTCTACCATCCTGTCTATTCTTTCAGTTTATCTACTACAATATAAGACCCTAAAATTACCCTTATTAAAATGTAAAAAAACTGAAAAATCTTTAATTTCTACATCAGAGGCCTCCTAAAACAATATCTGAGAGATCAAAAAAATTGCTCATTTTTGGGCTAAAACAAAAAACATTAAACAGATACATGTATACCTTTAGGTATTTCTCTTTTAAGACTTGGTAGATTGCTGCACAGGTTTCAGGAACAAATTGCTGAATTGTGGACATTCCCACCCGGAATTGGTAAGAAAGGCTCTTGAAGCTTTCTCCTGCAAAGATTACAAACACATAACTCCACTATTAATTTTCCACACCTTTTACAGAGTCAAATCTAACACTTTTAATGCATTTGTACTACACTACATTAAAGCAAATATTTTTTTTATCAGTTATTAAAGACATTGTGCTACAAACAACCATAATAATGTTTTATACATTGTGTCTTTTTAAAGTAGGCTACAACTGGATACAAAATAATAAAATTCTTTTCACTTTTATAATGCTTCATAATACACCAAAATAAACACAACTGAAAAGGTGTTTTAATGAAATGTTCAAACAACGAATAACCTTACCTGTTGCCAAGAACCGTAGTGTAATCATCAGACGTTCCCCCACGGAGATACAATCCCGGTAGTTCGTGTTTGTTCTCTGTATGATTGGACTAATAAGTTCTTTTAACATGTGAAATTGAGTGGGAAAAAGCCGAGCGAAATTTTTAAAACCACAAGTTTCCTGTAACTCGAGCTCTCGACACAGGTTCGGGAAAGCACCTTGGGCCTGTCTCTGGAGTATCCATGGTTTCACCCATTTAGTGCGCTTTCTCCGTATTTTTCTCATCCGCTTCTTCTTTTCCTCTTCCACAAGCAAAAGACCAAGGGCTGACAAAGCCAGTGCCATTTGCAACGTGTCGGACATTTTTGAAATAACACGAATCCGTATGTGATGAGCGAGAACTGGTTTTTCATGCACCTTTGTTTATGTTTTGTATCCCTGTAGCTCTTCCGGTCTCCCTAGCAACGAACCATAGCAACGAACACAAACTACTGCCACCTGCTGGCATGGAAAGGCATTTCATCTCACGCAGGCGCAGAACGGACGTGCTATTTGGCCGTCGGCTGTCGAACGTCGGCTTGGTGTGTCAGGGCAACTTTGGACCCAGACGCTGCCGACGCCAGCCGACGCCAGCCGACCCCGCAGTCTGCTTTCGTCGCCACTAGTTCGTCGCCGTCGGCTTGGTGTGTTCCGGCCTTAACGGTCTAATCAGATTCAATGAACTATGCTAAAAGTGGTACCGCCAGAACCGGAGATCGGCTGAATGGATTCGAAAACGCTAAAACTCAACTGTTTAACTCTAGGGGAGTTGGAAAATTAGCCTTTTTTTTTCAAAAAAAGTGGAGTGTTCCTTTAAATACTGTTATTTGAAATTATTTTAACCTGTTAACTGTCACCCCCACTTTTTTTTTTAGACAAGAAAATGCACTATCCAAACTTAAATGGTTGTAATTCAAGAACACTTTGGAGTATAGACGTAAGGCTGGTCTTGTTTTAAAGAAGACATTTAGATTATTGTAGAAGTGAAATTACTTATGTAAGTGAAACAGAAAAAAAGTTATAGAAGTTTAAGTTTATGAAAATGTAAAATGTAAAAATATAATATTTTATATTTTATATAAAATATATATTTTACAAAACAAGTTTTACTCTAAAACTGCAAGGAAATCAAAGCCAAAAATCTGAACAAGTTGTGTTCCAAATTTCAGGTTGATATCTCAAAAAATGAGCTTTCAGTAAGATTTTGTTTGGGCGCAGTACCACACTTTTTCACTAGATGACAACCAAGCTCCATTGGTGACTATATAAAGGCGCCTCCATTTCCATATATGGTTTGAGTGATCTGAACCATATATTTCCATTACTTTCATACAATTTATGAAGTAGACATCCTATATAGAAGTAGTATGGGAAGTTTTGGCAGAATTTGATATGAATTCAGCCTCTAATAAACATAAAAATAACATGTATGTGGGTTATAGATTACCACCACAATCATAAATTTATTTATTTTTTCTATTAAAAACATTTTCAGACCTTTTTTTCTCAAAAAATTGAATGGATGTTATCTTTTGAACTCTTGGCATGAAAACAAACATGTTTCAACCAATCTTTAATGATTTTTCATGTTCATCGCTATTTCAAAATAAAGGTCTGAACATGCCTTATGAGTATGAAAATATGCTTGTTGCAAATTGATAAATTACTGCTCCTGTGTAATTTATTTTGAAAATCAGTCACCAAATATGTAAACTAGAGATTCTAAGCTTTCAAATGATATATAGTTTGTCAAGATTAGTTTAGGTTTAGTATAGAATATTACTGTTTTAAATATGTAATGGCTGTGGGCCCACCGGTGGGCCCGTGACAGTTAACAGGTTAAAAACGAAAAGACACTTTAAACCTGAAATTAAACCCGCCAGTAGGTGGCAGCAAGTCCCTGCTAATGAGCGAGTTATTGAGATTCAACCGATTCATTCAAACGGATGATTCATTCAGGAAGTGTTGCTCAGAGACACAAAACAATTCTGAACTATTTTTTGGAAATAAAAAATATATCGACACTGACTTTGTTTGGAACTATTTTTGTTGGTGAAACAGGCGATTTGGTGTCTAAAATGTAAGTCACTTGATATTAAGTTCTTGTTCATTAAACTGTACTCTGTATAAAATCAATATCATGTTTGTAATTTCTGATATTTGGAGAAAAACGGTGCTGTGTAATATTGGTTAACTATATTAAATTAAATAAATATAAAAGATGTACTGTTAATCTGAGTTTTTGTCCTAACTAGCGTGACGGCGACATGCAATAATTCTATTGTAGAAATGTTTTCAAACCACCTGTAGCTACATGAAGCTGACTAAAATATCTGCAAAACCAGCGGACGAGAAAAACAAAAACAACACCCAGTTTTATATCCCTGTGTTATGAGAACAGCAGCAGGGTTTGAGCGTTTGTTGTGTGTTTGTTGCCATGAATGCCTCAACACACTAAAGTTTTGCTTGGCTAGCGAAGCCTCTGGTGAGCTGGAATGAGAAGTTTTTTTCTGTAAAATTTTCAAGCGAGCGCCTGGCTGGAAGTGAAATGAAAAATGAAGAGTGAATCACAGAGGAGTTGCTGGTGAGGATGTGCCAGGATGGGCTACTGACTGTAACGGCACGTTTAGGGGAGCGAGGATCTGTTATGGCAACCACAACACAGAAGCCAGACTCATTTCAGTGTCTCCACCACAGTGGAAAAAAGAGCTTTAAGCATTTAAAGAGAAGCAGTTGACAGTGTTTTATTTGCATATTCACCATGAGAACTTTGACTGGAGTTACAGATCAAATTCTTTTAACTCATTCTAGGAGATCAGTGAGATAGATGTACCTGTGAAGACCTGGAAACTGATGCGGCAGAGTTCCTCCAGAGGAACAGAAGTGAGCTCTCGGATATTCTCCTCTGAAGGTGCTGGGGATTATCAAACGCTGGAGGACTAGACAGTGGGTGTGATGGAGGTACAGGTTGTATTTTTGCCTATACACGGATTTACAGAAATGCACCTCCTCAATGACTTTTGTGCCATCTTTGTTCAGTCAAATCAATGTTTGTATACACTATGTATTATTTATTGGAATATAAAGGAAAAGAAATTGTTTTTTAAATTTTACATTGTATGTGGCCTTTACTGTTGCATTGATTTCCATTTGAAGCTTTAATTTACTGTACATGAAGCTGTAATTTTAGCAATAAAATCACTGGTCATAGTTCAGCAAACTTGCGAAAATGCGAAACTTTTCACATGAGTTTGCATTTCCAGTCCCGACGCATTCACGTGTGTATGAATGGAAGTCAGTAGCTGAGTCTCATTTCGGAGGCTGCACCCTTCGGAGGTCGCATTTGAAGGCTGCATACTGATGCGTGTGATGGTGATGCAGGAGCATGAGTCGGATGTCTGACGTAGAACACGGAAGTGCTGCACTGTGTTCACTACGTCAACAGCATATGAGACTGACTGGGAAGAGAATAAATTGTTGAATAAACTCGTTATTTTTGTTTTGTTTTGCGCACAAAAAGTATTCTCGTCTCTTCATAACATTAAGGTTGAACCACTGCAGTCACATGACTGTTTTAACAATGTCTTTAGTACCTTTCTAGGTAGTGAACATTTTTCATCCAGTTTTTTCTCAAAACACAAACTCAAAATTTTATGTTTATTCTCAACATTTTATTTAGACTTTTTTGTTCTCTAAATTTTTACGTTTCTTCTCGAAAAAACTCAAAATTTAATGATTTTAGCATTTTATTTAGACTTTTTCTCTAAATTTTTGTTTTTTCTCGAAACGACTTCAACTCAAAGTTTATTTCTCAACATTTTAATTTATTCTCAAAATTTAATGTTTATTCTCAATGTTTTATTTACTTTTTTCTCAAAACGCAACTTTATTCTCAATATTTAATGTTTATTCTCTACATTTTATTTTGACATTTTTCTCGAAACAACAACTTTATTCTCAAAATGTAATGTTTATTAAATTTTTATTTATTAAATATTAAAAAATTTAATGTTTATCCTCAACATTTTATTTCAATTTTTTTCTCGAAATGTAACGTTTTTTTTTCTCAAAATGCGACTTTATTCTGAATATTTAATGAGTTTATTTTCAACATTTTATTTTGACTTTTTTCTCAAAACATGACTTTTTTTCTCAAAATTTAATGTTTATTCTCAACATTTTATTTTGATTTTTTTTCGAGCTTAATCTCGTATTATAAAGACTTTAACCTCGAGATGGTTTTATTTTTTTATTATTACTTGGCCCTAATCCTCTTCCGTATCTTCTAGTCGACTAACATTTTAGGGGCAGCCCTAGTAGCAATGCCCTAACAATCACCCAAAACACCCTACCAAGCGAACTATGGTCGCAAGCACAGGCTTTCTCCAGCGATGTGGCCTTAAGATGTCCGTACATACCAATTACCAGCCTGTGATTGAACTCGCTGAAAACACATTTAGACCATCGCTGCTGTCCAGACCTCATAGAGGAATGTGTCCACCGGGTGAAAGAGACTTGTGACCTCTCCAACCAAAATATATGCTTTCCTGGACACAAACTCTAGGCCACAAATCCTTTACAAATCCCAAAAATGATCCCAAACACACCTCAGATCATTTTAAAAACATTATTCTTTTCCAATGAACAGCAAAATCCATAATTAAATTTAAACAGTTACGGTCCATAAGACGAGGTTTTGAAACATCGTTCCCTTTAGATCTTATAAAGTCACGCATAATGAGTCGTTCAGTTCATGAAATATCATGAGCACAGTCAGCAGTGCTTCACAGTCCTCCATGCACCTGCACCTCCGCCAGCGGATCGTTCATCATCTGAACATGAGCACAACTCTGCGCCGTGATTTATTAGTTGTTCCATCTATCCATTCAAGAAGAACTGGACAACCGTACACACAAATTTCTGCATGACGCTGAAACATGACAGCCTGCTAAAGCTCTCGTCTGGGAATGCAGAAACTCCCTCTCATCGAGGAATGCATTGGTCTGATAGGAAGACAAATGAGAAGTGAGTACAAATGATGCAGTGTGTAAAGTTCCTCTGGTCATGGATACTGTGTTCATGAATATTTCTGTCTCTTTTTTTGACTATAGGAAACTTTCTTCACAACTTCTCACTGAGATTTCCCAAAGGCCAGCTTTTGACATGCTGTTATGTAATTTCGTTGAAAGAGTTCCTGGAAGCTTTGGATGCTGCGTTGCATGAATAATCCAAGACAGATAACGAAGTGTGAGTAAACAAAGTGCAAAGAGCTTTGGAGGACTAAGGAAACAACCTTGTAAATCTTCAAGCATCAGTGAAACTTCAAATCAGGCAGAAAAATGAAGTGTAAAATGAGTGTTCCCAAACTGAACCCTACAGCATGAAATAAACTCCACACAATATGTCACAATACAGAGTTGGCTGATGAAATTACTCAAGCAATACCCAGAAACCCACACTCCAAATGCTGGCATTTGGTCAACATTGAGGTCAACTCGTAGTAGTAATGTTACCCAAATAAATGTTTCCCTCTTCGTCGTTTCGAGACATCAACAACAGCTGCAAAAACACATGGACTGCATTTCAAAATAGCAATGGATTTTGGACTGGAGTGTTGGGAAAGACCTGTTTTTGTCTTTTTTTCTTTTTTTTTAACACTGTCCTTGTTACACATTGTTACTATAGAAATAACAGTAAATTATACACAATTACAAGCAACTAACAAGCACTAGCCT
Source organism: Chanodichthys erythropterus (assembly GCF_024489055.1). Taxonomy (NCBI): domain Eukaryota; kingdom Metazoa; phylum Chordata; class Actinopteri; order Cypriniformes; family Xenocyprididae; genus Chanodichthys; species Chanodichthys erythropterus. Next base: position 23,458,694 of record NC_090239.1, read on the forward strand.
AATCTAAACCCAAACCCTAAAGTAAATATATTTTGTTAATTAAAATTACTCCATACTTAAAACAGACCTATATTGCCCCTTTCACAAGATGTAATACAAGTCTCTGGTGTCTCCAGAATGTGTCTGTGAAGTTTCAGCTAAAAATACCCTCAAAATTTATTATAGCTCGTCAAATTTGCCCCTATTTGTGTGTGAGCAAAAACAAGCCGTTTTTGTGTGTGTTGGTCCTTTAAATGCAAATGAGCTGCTGCTCCAACAACAGCTCAACAACAACAAAGCTGGAGGATCTCACGCAGCCAAAATGAGGAAAGTGTTCAGCCTTACATTGTTCAAACCGGAGTCGACACTGATGGAGAGACTCAGGAAGAAGTTACAACTTTTAGACGTTTCTGAATGGTTAGTGGATAAATTGATGTAGTTGCTGTGGAGTTGATTCAACTCATCCACTAGCATGTGCGTCATGTTCATCTTTTGTGCAAAAACCCGTATGCATTGTGTACCTGTTACAGATCCATACACACCAGGCTAATGTTTATGACTGCTATCAAATGCTGTGAATGGTCTAATATTTTTTCCAAAATATCGCTTGGACAGAAACGCTCCTTTTTTAGCAAACAAGCTTTCCAGGGTCAACTTCAGGCTATCCAAGCTAACGAGACTCTAAATAGTGTTCAGTGCTTGTCTGTGCAGCCAATGAAAGAACAGTTAGCCTGCTTTGCTCGAACTTTTGCCATGGCGTAAGAACTAGTTCACCGTTTCACTTGCGAAAACAAAATGGCGGTGCCGTGGGTGGAAACATGCAGATTAAAGGGCGGTAATATTATAATAAGATCCTCTTCCTATGTCACATGGGGAGCGAAATCTGAGCAGCTTGCAAAGAAAGGCTTACCGGGTTACTGGGTTGTCCTTTTTCACATTTCTGGGTTGGTAGATGCACCGGGGACCCAATTATAGCACTTAAACAAAGAAAAATCTGATTTTCATCATATGTCCCCTTTAAAATAAAGTACAAAAAACAACTCAAGTTGGGATGAAAATGGTCAAACCCAGCAATTGGGTTGTTTTAACTCAGCAGTTGGGTTAAATGTTTGCTAGGTAACCCTAACTCAACTATTGTTTAACAATTACAATTACTGCTTAAAATGAACCCAAAATATTTTGGAATTGAACATTTATTAATATGTTTAATAAATAATAATTAAACAATAAACATTTATTAAATTGCTTTTTAATAAATGTTCACCTTTTGATTATTATTGTTGCCTCTAGTAATTATGTGTCTGATTTTTAATTTCCAACCTATTTTGGGTTCATTTTAAGCCAGACATATAGTCATTTTTAAACAATAGTTGAGTTAAATAAAACTGCCCAAGAAGTTGGTGAAACATTTAACCCAGTCACTGGGTTAAAACAACCCAATCGCTGGATTAAATCAACCCAAACGGTGGATTAAAACAACCCAATCGCTGGGTTAAAACAACCCAATCGCTGGGTTAAAACAACCCAATCGCTGGATTAAAACAACCCAATCGCTAGACTAAATCAACCCAAACGTTGGGTTAAGACAACCCAGTCGCCGGGATAAAACAACCCAATCGTTGGGCTAAAACATCCCAATCGCTGGATTACAACAACCTGCTGGGTTAAAACATCCCAATCGCTGGGTTAAAACAACCTGTTGGGTTAAAACGTCCTAATCGCTGGGTTAAAACATCCTGCTGGGTTAAAACGTCCCAATCGCTGGGTTAAAACAACCTGTTGGGTTAAAACATCCCAATCGCTGGGTTAAAACAACCTCCTGGGTTAACACGTCCCAATCGCTGGGTTAAAATAACCTGTTGGGTTAAAACATCCCAATCACTGGGTTAAAACAACCTGCTGGGTTAAAACGTCCCAATCGCTGGGTTAAAACAACCTGTTGGGTTAAAACATCCCAATCGCTGGGTTAAAACCACCTGCTGGGTTAAAACATCCCAATCGCTGGGTTAAAACGTCCCAATCGCTGGGTTAAAACAACCTTCTGGGTTAAAACGTCCCAATCGCTGGGTTAAAACAACCTGTTGGGTTAAAACGTCCTAATCGCTGGGTTAAAACAACCTGTTGGGTTAAAACGTCCTAATCGCTGGGTTAAAACAACCTGTTGGGTTAAAACGTCCCAATCGCTGGGTTAAAACAACCTGCTGGGTTAAAACATCCCAATCGCTGGGTTAAAATAACCTGTTGGGTTAAAACATCCCAATCGCTGGGTTAAAACAACCTGTTGGGTTGAAACAACCCAATCACTGGGTTAAAACAACCTGCTGGGTTAAAACATCCTAGTCGCTGGGTTAAAACAACCCAATCGCTGGGTTAAAACAACCTGTTGGGTTAAAACGTCCCAATCGCTGGGTTAAAACCACCTGCTGGGTTAAAACATCCCAATCGCTGGGTTAAAACAACCTGTTGGGTTGAAACAACCCAATCACTGGGTTAAAACAGCCTGCTGGGTTAAAACAACCTGCTGGGTTAAAACATCCTAGTCGCTGGGTTAAAACGTCCCAATCGCTGGGTTAAAACAACCTGTTGGGTTAAAACGTCCCAATCGCTGGGTTAAAACAACCTGCTGGGTTAAAATATCCCAATCGCTGGGTTAAAACAACCTGTTGGGTTGAAACAACCCAATCGCTGGGTTAAAACAACCTGCTGGGTTAAAACATCCCAATCGCTGGGTTAAAACAACCTGTTGGGTTAAAACATCCCAATCGCTGGGTTAAAACATCCCAATCGCTGGGTTAAAACAACCTGCTGGGTTAAAATGTCCCAATCGCTGGGTTAAAACAACCCAATCACTGGGTTAAAACAACCTGCTGGGTTAAAACATCCCAATCGCTGGATTAAAACAACCCAATCGCTGGGTTAAAACAACCTGCTGGGTTAAAACGTCCCAATCGCTGGGTTAAAACAACCTGCTGGGTTAAAATGTCCCAATCGCTGGGTTAAAACAACCTGCTGGGTTAAAACGTCCTAATCGCTGGGTTAAAACAACCTGTTGGGTTAAAACGTCCCAATCGCTGGGTTAAAACAACCTGCTGGGTTAAAACATCCCAATCGCTGGGTTAAAATAACCTGTTGGGTTAAAACATCCCAATCGCTGGGTTAAAACCACCTGCTGGGTTAAAACATCCCAATCGCTGGGTTAAAACGTCCCAATCGCTGGGTTAAAACAACCTTCTGGGTTAAAACGTCCCAATCGCTGGGTTAAAACAACCTGTTGGGTTAAAACGTCCTAATCGCTGGGTTAAAACAACCTGTTGGGTTAAAACGTCCCAATCGCTGGGTTAAAACAACCTGCTGGGTTAAAACAACCTGCTGGGTTAAAACATCCCAATCGCTGGGTTAAAATAACCTGTTGGGTTAAAACATCCCAATCGCTGGGTTAAAACCACCTGCTGGGTTAAAACATCCCAATCGCTGGGTTAAAACAACCTGTTGGGTTGAAACAACCCAATCACTGGGTTAAAACAGCCTGCTGGGTTAAAACAACCTGCTGGGTTAAAACATCCTAGTCGCTGGGTTAAAACGTCCCAATCGCTGGGTTAAAACAACCTGTTGGGTTAAAACGTCCCAATCGCTGGGTTAAAACAACCTGCTGGGTTAAAATATCCCAATCGCTGGGTTAAAACAACCTGTTGGGTTGAAACAACCCAATCGCTGGGTTAAAACAACCTGCTGGGTTAAAACATCCCAATCGCTGGGTTAAAACATCCCAATCGCTGGGTTAAAACAACCTGTTGGGTTAAAACATCCCAATCGCTGGGTTAAAACAACCTGCTGGGTTAAAATGTCCCAATCGCTGGGTTAAAACAACCTGCTGGGTTAAAACGTCCCAATCGCTGGGTTAAAACAACCTGCTGGGTTAAAATGTCCCAATCGCTGGGTTAAAACAACCCAATCACTGGGTTAAAACAACCTGCTGGGTTAAAACGTCCCAATCGCTGGGTTAAAACAACCTGCTGGGTTAAAACGTCCCAATCGCTGGGTTAAAACAACCTGCTGGGTTAAAACGTCCCAATCGCTGGGTTAAAACAACCTGCTGGGTTAAAACGTCCCAATCGCTGGATTAAAACAACCCAATCGCTGGATTAAAGCAACCCAATCAGATTTTTTAGAGTTTTCAGGGTTTTCAACACAGCACAAGGGTTAAGTTTATTAGTTTGTTTATGTTAAAACTGTGTAATCCAAATGGATGGAAATTCTATATGCAATTAAAATACATAAACCTTAAATTTAGGCCTAAATATATATATTTTTTTTTTGAGAGGCAAAAACCTCTGAAAACAACCAAACGGATACAGAATGAAACGCCTCAACCAGTCAAAATCTATTTTTAGACTCGGTTGAAGTTGTTCATTCTGCATCCGTTGTTTTCAGATGTTGTTTTCTTCTCATCCCAAAGACGAAAATGTTTTCAGTCACACAGAATCTCGTAATTCCATTTTACAGCTGATCCACAAACGTGCGCACATGCAAACCCAAGCAAACGGCAGATGTTCGCAGAGCTTCCCATCCAACCTCACACAGCAGTTTGTTGTGCTGTTTCAATGAAACGTGCAAATTTGACCAGCTAACGCTCGAGGCGGAGAAAAACCCAGGCCTTTTTATTTCTCGGCTGAAAACACACTGGCTTTATGTGCGCTGGCACTCAAACCTGCTTTCCGACTCGTTCCCTGCCTCTCCCTCTCTCCAGTGTGTGCGCATCTGCATGTGTGTTTTTTGATCGGAGGCTGAGTCTACATGGGAAGTGGGAAGGTGCAGCTGGAATGTTGCCCAAAGGCAAGGAAAGCGCACTGCTTCCACGCTCCAGAGAGAGAGAGAGAGAAGCAACTTGACTTCCCTGTGCTGTCTGGGTCAGATGTGCGAGCGACTGCGCGGAGCAACATGCCGCTCTCTTGAATGGAATAAGCGCGGAACATAACGGCCAGAAGGTGTCAGATCTGTCCATGAAGACGTGGAGATTATTTGCCCCAACTTAGCCAGCCAGGAGAACATCTCAACCCAGCTGGAGTCCGACTGGGTCTGGAAGGGACATGAGGAGGGACCGACTGCTGGTGGCCGTCACTTTGGTCACCCTCTTGGCGGCTGACATCCATTTTGTCCTGCTTCCCAGACTCAAAAGCTGGTATCATCTGCCCGGTGAAAGCTGTGAGTGCAGGGTCACCAATGGCAGTCTGGACACCGGAGGTGCTACAACCGTAACATGGACGATGAGCCAGAATTTCACAACAGCTTCCACCAAGCGAAGCTCCAAGCTGGAGCGGCTCTTCGGACACCCGCTCTACAACATCCGCCTTCCAGAATTGGGGCCGGACGAGCTGCTGCTGCAGCGAGAGGAGCTCATGAACTACTACAAGAGGAAAGTGAGCCGCTGGGAGAGGTACTCAGCAGTTGTGCTTCATGTTAAATAATGTGGCGTGTTTATTAGCAGGAAGTCAGCTTCTGTGTAGACACATTCTTTAAAGTTTTGGCTACAAAAAAGTGTTGGAACAGTGGCAACCTGTTGTTTATTGATGAATTTATTGAGCTTTATTGAATGAAATATTCTTAAACAGTACAAAAAATGCCAAACGCTTAAAATCACAACATATAAAACAACTTTAACCTGACTGACATTGATGAAAACATTGCTGTCCTGAGAGCAAAGTTCAAGCCGTGCCTGAAATATTGGAATTCTAATGATTTGAGAGAGAGAAAAAAAGTAAACAACAAGATTAAACTAACATAGAAAAACACTGATAGTGTCAATTGTAGTTAAAACTTGAAATAAAATATATTAAATAGTAGACTTATTTTAGCTAGTTGCTTTGGAAACATTTCTCATTTTCATTTAGTTTAACTTCATGTACTAAAAATAAAAAATAAAGCAAAATTATAATACTTATTTATATATATATATATATATATATATATATATATATATATATATATATATATATATATATATATATATATATATTAATTAATTAATGCAATAGTATTATTACATAGTATTATTATGCCTTTGTGTTTAATTACAAAAATAAAAAAGCAAAATTATATTTATTTAAATGACTATTAATTATTGTTATATTAAATAATATAATAGTATTAATGTTACTTTAATTTAGAAAAGCTAAATTATAATATTTTTGCAATAATAAACATTAATTGCTATATTGCTATTAATTAATATAATAGTATTATGTCTTTGTGTTTAATTAAAAAATAATAATAAAGCAAAATTATAGTATTTATTTATTTCAATATGTAAATAATAATTATTATATAAGTTAATTTAATAGTATTATTATGCCTTTGCATTTAATTACAAAAATAAAAATAAAGCAAAATTATAATATTTATTTAAGTGACTATTAATTATTTTTATATTAATAAATAAAATAGTATTAATATTACTTTAATTTAAAAAAGAAAAAATATAATATTTATTTAAATAAACATTAATTATTGCCATATTAATTAATATAATAGTATTATTATGCCTTTGTGTTTAATTAAAAAATAAGGCAAAATTATAATATGTATTTAAATGACTTAATTATTGTAATATTAATTAATATAATAGTATTATGACTTCAATTTCAAAAAGCTAAATTATAATATTTATTCAAATAAACATAAATGATTGCTATATTAATATAATATTATTCTTATGCCTTTGTGTTTAATTTAAAAAAAAAGCTAAATTATAATATTTATTTATTTCCAAATAATATAGTAGTATTATATTATGCCCTGGTGTTTTTAAAAAGCAAACCTATAACATATAAAATATAGCAATGGAAAATTCTGATGTTTTTCATTCAGTATTTGTATATCTTGAACATGGCCACTATAGTCCCTTCGTAGGGCCTTTCCGTAGAATCGAAAGAGCTCAAAATAAGAGCTCTTACTCCCTCTTGCTGCCCCATGGAAATGGTATTTTCAGTTGAGTTTAATAAGGGCTTGTTGTTTAGGTCATAAGCTGGATTTTAAGGGCAGTGGTGTAGACAAATCACTCTTTTAATTGCACTGGCCGTGATGCCGTTCGGTCGGCACAGAGTTTAAAGGGCATCAGGCCACTGCGCAACACAAGCGTCTCCCACATAATCAGAGGTTTGCCAGAAAACACCCACTTAAATCAGGCCACACTCGTCAAGATTTAGTTGTTTTAGAAGTTGTGGTCAACATACATCTCTGATTGCTGAACTCTTGTGAGGAAAAAACACCTTAAAAGTTTTCTTTTGCTATATTTATAAGCTTAAACACATTGATGAGGCATAATATGTCCGGCTGTGAGCACTCCGGCTGGATCCCTGCCACAGCAAACATTTCTTTAGTTTATATTTGCCTTTCAACTAATTTCTCTTTTCTTCATGATGTTGACTCAAGCTGATGCTTGTAGAGGTCATGGTGACAATCTTATGAGGACCAGCGGCAAATATTTGCTCTGAATAGGATCAATAATCTGTAACGTGATCATGTTGTATCCGCCAGGGACTCGCCTCCATGATTCAGGAATTTGATCAAATGTACTGTTGGCTATACATTGAATGAAAAGTGGATAACAAAGGTTAAATGTTAACTCTTTCCCCGCCAGCATTTTTTGTTTGTTTGTTTTAAACTTGCGAGACAGCAATTTTGATAATTTTCACAAATTTTTTATGGCACATTTTGTTGTATGAATATATCAAAAGAAAACACAGAGCCTCTGTTTTTAAACAAAACAAAAAAAAATGTTTTCTAGCTTTATGCATTCATTTTTTATCACTTGAAATGTAGAATGTTTCATAAAAAAGCAACATTTTGAACTAAAAGCTGAGAAAATTACATTTTTCTCAAAGGCTATATTCAGAGCGATGATCAAAACACAGATTGCATCCATCTACGCCCCCATAAGTTTGTTTCTGCTTTTTCTTTGCCTGTGTTTTGATCAGGAGATTCAGTACTCTTTCAGAAGATGCGTAATAGCGCCCTCTACCCTAAAACATGGATTGCCAAAATTCTGAACCGCATACTATTTCTGCCATTGAAAGATATGGTAGAAGTAGCAAGAGTAGTATGCTTTCTTATGTGGTTCAGCATTTGTCAATGACGGGAAAGTATGGAAACTAAAAAAATTAAAAGATAATTGATATTTTTTTGTCTCTGATTTGCGAGTTTACATCTCGCAAATAAATGATGTCAGAATTGTTTGATAAATTTGCAGTTGCGAAGTTGAATTCTGAGGAAAAAAGACTGACTTTATTTCTCAGAATTGCGATTCCTCACAATTGTGACTTTATATATCTTGCAATTCTGAGAAAAACAGTCTGAATCGTGAGATAAAAAGTCACAATTATCTTTTTTATTCAGTTGCGGAAACGAGATCCATAGGGAAGCGCTGTGTCATAAATAACGGAAAATTCCAACAATTGCGGGGAAAGAATTATTACTATATTACAGACTAGGGTTGGGTAAAAAAAAATATTGATTACTCATTTTTACGAACCGATATCGATTCTTCAATCCCAAGAATCGAAAGGTTGTTTTCAGTTGATGAATGAACAGAACATTGTAGTGCGCCTTCCATCCAATAAATCGTAATAAGCTTTGTGCTTTGATATGTTTGATATGAAATAAAGTCTCAGATATTACATCATGTCCATTTTATTACAAAATTAAAAAAACAAACCATTTTGGTGCTGTTTAATGTGGCGTGACAGACTGCTGTATCACCTCAGTTGAAGAGAAGCGTGAAGTACGCGCAAAGTCCCTTGTGTGGTCTTCGGGGTCTTTTTGACCCGCAAATGATGTTTGCTCAAATTTAAAAAAAAAAATAGACTTTGTACAGTGGTTAACACTTTTAAGATCTACAAATAAAAAAAAAAAAATTAAGTGATATATTGTTTTTATGTTAGTGTTAAAAAAAAAGTTACGTTCGTGGTCAGTGTAATTTTACTATGTTTATTAATGTTTTTTCTCAACATTTGTGCAGTTTTTGGAGGATTCGTGATATCTTTTAAATTTATATAAATACATTTTAAAATATTTTTTGAAATAGGTTTTTATGCATGAACAGCTTTTTATGTAAAATTCACTTTATAAAAGGCCCAGATTTCTAACTTTCATTCATGTGGATAACATGGATAATTTGACATGGTTTAGTGTAAGATTTTTGCCCATCTTTTGAAAAATGAAAGAAAAAAAAAGATCACTTTTACCAGTAGATGGCTGCAGAGCTCCACTATTTGCTATGTGCTATTTGAATGACTGAAAGATGTCTTTTCACAAGTTGTTTTTTTTTTTCAGTTGGATTCATATCTAAATTTGAATCTTTTTGAAAGTGTGCCACTTCATTTCTGTCTATGTGTGTTGTGTGTTGTTTCTGATTTTGAGAATGGATTTTGTCCAGTTTCTAAGCGGGGTCTCTATGGGTTACATTATTGATGATATTGAAAATGTCCCCTTCAGACATTATTTTTGGCCACTACTGTGTGTGTGTGTGTGTGTGTGTGTGTGTGTGTGTGTGTGTGTGTGTGTGTGTGTGTGTGTGTGTGTGTGTGTGTGTGTGTGTGTATATAGTTCAGTTCAGTTCTTAAGAAATAATAAAAAGTGGGAGCCAAAAAAGCTGTTGGCAGATTGTTGAGGTTGTGGAAAAGGATTGTGCTGTTTCTACATCTTAAAGGTCCTACATGTGCAGACTTGTGTACGCTAAGGGAATCATTATTTTAAGAGCTAACAATACCCGTTGATGACTTAAAGAGACACTCACCACATGTGTCATTTCTACTCATTTCAGGTTTTCGTGCAGGAAAGTTGACTGATTTCAGAATCTGAATATTATAGAGCTTAGTGGAAGTTGTCATTCTCTCTCATTCTCTTCTACAGACTGAAAAAGTTCTACATCGAGACGGCAGCAGCTTCAAACATCACCATTCCTGATCATCCCGTGACCTTTGACCCGGAGGCCAGTTGGCTGCAATTCCATCTCGGGATCAATCGATATGCGCTGTATTCAAGAGATGACAGCAGCGTCGACAGACTCCTGCGGGACATGCAGACGGCCACCGTCATCAGTGCAGGTGATGTTTTCTCCAGTAGAGCTCGCAGCATATGAGTCTGAATATGCTAATGTAGTGCTTCCTGAGAAGCTGATGTGCAGCATTTCATTCTGTCTGACAGATTTCACTCAGGATGAGAAAGCTCTGAAGGGCGCGTGCGACTGCTCCCAAGGTAAATGTATTTTTTTTAACACTATTTTACCAGATTAAAACATTTTTAGCTGAAATTTAGAAGACACTTTTTTTTACTAAATAATATATAAATAAATAAATAAGATGTAAATTATAAGGTGATACCTTTTAGTTTTGAAAAACACTACGGTTCAGTAAGATTTTTTTTTTTAAACAAATCCAATTCTTTTATTCATCAAGGATGCATTGAATTGATCAAAAGTGACATTTATAATGTTACAAAAGATTTTTATTTCAAATAAATGCAGTTCTTTTGAACTTTCTATTCATCAAAGAATCATGAAAAAAAATGTATTGCAGTTTCCACAAAAATATGATGCAACAAATCATCATATTAGAATGATTTCTGAAGGATCATGTGACACTGAAGACTGGAGTAATGATGCTGAAAATTCAGCTTTGATCACAGGAATAAATTACACTATACTATATATTCACATAGAAAACAGATATTTTAAATTGTAATAATATTTCAGAATTTTACTGTATTTTTGATCAAATAAATGCAGCTTTGTTGAGCAGAAGAGACATAAAAAAAAACACATTAAAACATTTTACCAACTTTAGTGTAACAATAACAATAGTGTAACTTTAAAAGCATTAAATATAATGGAAAACTATATAAATGTAAAGTCTTGTTAAATAAAATATAACCTGTCACTGTTATATTGTGAAAATATATTTTTTTCTGTATTCTAAAATAACAATGTATTTGTTTAAAATATAATTTTCACCCAATATATTAATGTAGCTTACAGTTAATCATTGTCAGTTAAATTCTGTAGCCTTGACGCTAATGAGTAAAACCAATATATATATATATATATATATATATATATATATATATATATATATATATATATATATATATATATAAATTATATGTAAAAAATTTAAAAAAAAATATATAAAAAAATTATGTGTAAGTTGGTGGTGTAGAGTAGAAGGCCTCTAACATTTATTTAATTAAAGGATTAGTTCACTTCAGAATAAAAATTTCTTGATCATTTACTCACCCCCATGTCATCCAAGATGTTCATGTCTTTCTTTCTTCAGTTGAAAAGAAATGAAGGTTTTTGAGGAAAACATTCCAGGATTTTTCTCCATATAGTGGACTTCACTGGGGTTCAACAGGTTGAAGGTTCAAATGTCAGTTTCAGTGCAGTTTCAAAGAGCTCTACATGATCCCAGACGAGGAATAAGAGTCTTATCTAGAGAAACCATCGGACATTTACTAAAAAAAATAAAAATTAAATAGTTTTTAACCACAAATGCTCGTCTTGCACTGCTCTGTGATGCTCCACGCATGACGTAATCATGTTGGAAAGATCACACGTGATGTAGGAGGAAGTACCGATCCAGTGTTTACAAAGTGAAAGTGCAAAGACTAAATCAAACTTACTTTACAAAAAAAAAGGTAAAACAACAATGTCTGACGATTTTGAAGTTGGAGGAGAAAATGTATGGTAGTTCCTCCTACATCACACGAGACCTTTCCAACATGATGACGTCATGCGTGGAGCATCACAGAGCAGTGCAAGACGAGCATTTGTGGTTAAAAACTATTTAATTTTTATTTTTTTTAGTAAATGTCCGATGGTTTCTCTAGATAAGACTCTTATTCCTCGTCTGGGATCATGTAGAGCTCTATGAAGCTGCACTGAAACTGACATTTGGACCTTCAACCCGTTGAACCCCAGTGAAGTCCACTATATGGAGAAAAATCCTGAAATGTTTTCCTTAATTTCTTTTCCACTGAAGAAAGAAAGACATGAACATCTCGGATGACATGGGGGTGAGTTAAGGTAGAGGAGAACAAATGTAGGGCGGGGCTTAATTTTGTCCATGGGGAATTGATTGGATGGTTGTGGTTTGCTATTGGTTGGTCTCATGTGAGTGACAGGTTGAGTGACAGAAGAGATGTTATTTAGTTATTCTGATTAAAGATTACGAATTTGTCAATTCTGATTTCATGGTGACTTTAAAACCACACTAAACCCCGCACTGCCCCTGATCCCAAACACATCAACCAAATGCTGTTCTCTTGACGTTTTCCTCTTTTGGCACTTTTTGGCCCAAATGAAAGTCCAATACAATACAACTGTTTGGCTTGAACTTTTTGGCTTGTTTTTCTGTTTCGCTCATTACGTGCGTGTTGTTTTGGAGCATGGTTGAGTTTGTAAACTATTGATATGATTGAGCTGGAAAGCAGCTAAAAGAAGTTGGAACGGTGCGGTTTAGGGTTGCCGGCAGCCTGCCACGGCTTCCCACAACCTCAGACAAAGCAAAAGGAACACTGGAGCGAGTAGTGAACACCACAAGCCCTGCTTATGTAAAGATCCCTCTATAATTAAACTATTACAGTTGAAAGTTCGACTCTGGGGAACAAAAAAACAAGATCTCACAGTCCAAAAATAGAGTCATTTTCTCTCACAGTCAGGTGCTGCAACAATTTCATGAACTTTTTTCATCTTAGGTACCAACACAGCACATTAAAACATGAACTTATACTAGCATTATCATTACTACAATGATTCACCTTTTAAATAAAGGTGTAAATTTGTGTTTTCTTTCTTCCTGACTGTCCAATCAGTGGTTAAACCAAGCGGTCTTCACCTGAAACTGGCCCTGAAGCTCCAAGACTTTGGCAAAGCTATGTTTAAACCAATGAGGTAACGCTTTGTTATTCAGATTTCAGATTACTTGCTTTAAAGGTGGTAGAAATGGTCCTTCTTGATTTCAGACAGGAGCGACACGAAGAGACGCCCGAGAACTTCTTCTATTTTGTCGACTTTCAGAGACACAACGCTGAGATTGCAGCTTTCCACCTCGACAGGTGAGGCGGTCCAACACTGATTATTAGAGTCAGGAATGAGTTGTACTGTGAAGGATCTGATACGAGTAAACACAGATGAAATCCCTCAGGCACCTCCTCAGTGGGATACTATACATCATTGTTTAGGCCTGTTGAGACAATGAGTTTCAGCTCGATTAGTCTCACCTCAGCATATTTGGTGAGAATATGGTGGGCGATTATATGATGATGAAACCCTGGAGCAGACTGCAACAGACATTCACTAAACACAGTAAACCTCACATATGATTTACCAGAAAAGCATTTTTGGCCTTTCAATAGATAAATGTAAACAAATATATTTGTAAATTGGAAATTTGTGCATTTTCATTTTTTTTTTTTTTCTGTTTAAATAGCAAAACTCCATTCATTTCCTCATTAGTGAAAAATGTATTAAAGTAAACTATTAAAGACGGACTTACTGTGAGCTACAACGTTGTTAATCGATGGTAAATGATTTTGTTGAAGCCGTCAGTCTGCATTATTTCAACTTTTTTTTTAAAAATAATCATATTTAACAGCTGAATTTCTGGTGAACAACCATTACCCAAGATTCTGCAGAGAAATCTTCACCAATCAGAGAATCAAAACAAGCATATTGTGCCAAAAGAGCTCGATTTGTAATTGAGTCCCCCTATGCTCTTGCAATAAACTTAAAATATGTTGTTTCTGTCATTTTAATTTGATTGTCATTCGCAATACTTAATGGGGTTCTAGTTCTTTCGCTCATTAAAGGGGTCATGAATTGAGAAATCAACTTTTCCTTGAGCTTTTGATATATGAGGTCATCGTACTGTAAGAATATCCTGTAAGTTTCAGAACTGAAATCTTTCTTGTTAGTCCAATAAATGCTTTTATTGACACCAGACCCAGAGAACGACAGATCCTGGAATGTGTCTATAGATGGTGAAACTCCGCCTCTGCTGAAGAAATAAACACCTACTTCATTATTGTAACATTAGCCCCGCCCACTGGTGTGTCAGTGAGATGAGGAGGAGAGAAGAGCGATGCAGGACTAAAATAACTTTACCTTTCAAAGGATCCTAATGCAGGAATATGCTTATTTATTTTCAACAATGTGAATGTCTCAGTTGAGCTTTATTTATTTGTATTCGGTTCATTTCACTCTGGATTCTTTGTTAAATCAATCGCATTTCAGCTCGACAGTAATGCAACAACATGTCATTAACTGTGTTCATTCTAATGCCTGATCTGATATTAATGATTCATGTACAGTCAGATGATCTTTGTCTGTGTGTCAGTAAATCAAACCAGCGACTAAACGCTCAACTTCATGTTAATTCTCTTAGTAGGATGAAAATAATCTGTTATTTAAACTGTGATTAAATTATATATAGAAAGTGATCAAAGGACGCTCCCTTTACAATCGCTGGAGCTGTCAATCAAACAGTGTTCTGGACTCACACCAAAACTCCCGTTTTATTCACCAAATCTCTTAGTTATATTGATTTTGTACTGTTAGTTATGATGAAAGCATTCGTTAATGTGCAGAAATCGAGTTGCAATGATGAGATCACTGCTTTAATGTCTGTGATTGGCTACAGTGTTCATCTCTGCAACCTTTCATGCCACAATCTGAATATAATGCCATAGATTTAAAATGTAATGCAACACTTTTTGTGATTGATTAACCTTGAGAGCTGTAAAAGTAAAAACATTCTAAAAGCTATTTCATATGCAAAGATGTCAGCCAATCACAGCAGTGGGCGTTTACACTGAAGTCTCACAGCAGACACGCCCCTTAAAACAGAGTGTTCAAATCAGAGGATAAAATCAGGGTAGCAAAAATGCCTTTATTTCTAAATTATGACTATTTTTGATGTAAAAAGCAAACTAACATTATAAGTGCACTCCAGGAAACATTATAAAACAATGCAGTTCATGACCGCTTTAAAGCTGTTAAGCTCACAGTTCAAATACTTTTTGCTTTAAATCAAAGTTTGTAATGTTTTGACTCACATAATTCTTTAACAAAGTATTTAAAAAAAAAAAAAAAAATCCCTATTCTAGGGAACCTAGGCTGCTGAAAAAGTGGGCGGGCACTGTTGCACTCTGTGGCGTGAGTTTGGGGCGGGGCTATCTGTTTGACCATCCAATGGCAGCTGGGGGAGTGTTCTGGAAGCCTGTTTGAAAACAAACTCATTATCGTTCGGTTACACACTTCACCTTAATGCTGTTATTGTATTGTTAGCTACTGTAAAAGATGCTGTTGAGTCCATTTTCTCACTGTTTCAGGGTTTAATTCAATTTATCCATATTGTGCTTTTCACAATGCATATCGTTTCCAAAGCAGCAAGAACAAAACCCCCCCTAGTCGACGGTGGCAAGGAAAAATTCCCAGAGAGTTCCACCCTGTCATTAGTGGTGAACTGTAAGCAAAGACACTTGAGAAAAGGGTGTTTTCCTGCAGGTTATTCCTCGTCTGAGCTCAATTAAACACGGAGTAATCTCTGAGTAAACCTCTTCAGATGAAGAAAAATGACTAGTCAAAAACATAATGAAGGAAAGCTAGTGGCGTTTCGATCATACACTCTTAAAATGTTGGATTGAAAATGGACAAACCCAGTGTTTGGTTTAAATGTTTGACCAACCTGCTGGGTAGTTTTATTTAACCAAACTATTTTTTAAAAATGACTAATTATATTGTATATAATAATATATAATCACTAACTATATTGTTTGCTTAAAATGAACCCAAAATATGTTGGAAATTAAAAATCAGACATAATTACTAGAGGAAACAAAACTACCCAGCAGGTTGAGCAAACATTTAACCCAACTGCTGGGTTAAACCAACCCAGTCGCTGGGTTTGTCCATTTTTAACACAACTTGGGTTGTTTTTAACCCAGCATTTTTTAGAGTACATATTTGATCCCTTTACGATTGGCTCCAAATTAAGATATTACTTTAATTGATCTCACTCAGAATGAGATTTAAAGAGACTTTGTTTGTCAAGGATCAGGTTGATATGAACGCTGACTGAGATGAAAAGCCATGAATGTGTGACGGGATTGTGTGCAGAGTGCTGGACTTCCGGAGGGTTCCACCGGTGGCAGGGCGATTCGTCAATGTGACGGGAGAAATCTTGTACATAACCCACAATGAGGAACTGCGCAGCGTTTTCTTCATCTCTCCAGGTTGGCATTACTAGTCAAACTAAAGCATTTGTATATTATATACAAAAAAGAAAGGATGCATTCAATTGATCAAGAAATCTTATCTGAAATGTTTCTCGAGCAACAAATCATCATATTAGAATGATTTCTGAAGGATCATGTGACACTGAAGACTGGAGTAATGATGCTGAAAATACAGCTTTGATCACAGAAATAAATTACACTTTACTATATATTCACATAGAAAACAGATATTTTAAATTGCAAAAATATTTCACATTTTCTACTGTATTTTTGATCAAATAAATGCAGCTTTGGTGAGCAGAAGAGACTGTTTTCTATCAAATTGAATGCGTTTCTTTTTCCTTGACCAGCCAACAACACGTGTTTCTTCGCCAAGTGTTTATACGTGTGCAAGTCGGAGTACGCAGTGTGCGGTCACCCTGATCTGCTGGAGGGCTCCATGTCTGCGTATCTGCCCGGCCTGAGCATCGCCCCACGCATCTCCATCCCAAACCCCTGGATACGCTCCTACAGTTTCACCGGGAGAGAGGAGTACGCTCAGACGTTCACACACATGACACTTCTTTTCTCTTTGGAATAACTTGAACTGATGAATCACACACACAGTGAGATGAGGAATGTGTTTAAGGAAGCAAAAAAGGGTTTTATACTTTATTTATAAAGAAAATAAAACGGTTGGATCAACATTTGTTGTTTTATGTAACGCAGAACATCCTTATTTGGATTCGAGAAATCCAGCTCTTGATCCTGATGGCTGAGAAACAAAAATGTTTGTCATGCTCTCAGAAGGGTCTAAAGTTCAGAAATGTTCAGATGAGTCCAACAGCTTGAAGCAATTAACATCTTCTCTTTCTTTCTTTCTCTTTCTTTCTTTCTTTTTCAGGTGGGAGGTCAATCCCTTATACTGTGACACGGTCAAAAAACTTTATCCCTACAACTCTGGGAACAGACTGCTCAACATGATTGACATGGCTGTTTTTGACTTTCTCACAGGCATGTAAACACTTTCCAAAACTTGACAACTGTCAAAACATGAAACAAATTTAATGACCATGAAAGTAGAGTGTTGATGACTGGATTGCTGATTTTGCTCCAAAGTAAGCATCACACTGACAAAAAGGAAATCTTTGAAGCCAGAGTTGCATACTGACCTTAAAGGGGAAATGATTTTCCTTCATGTTGTAGGGAACATGGACAGGCACCACTATGAGATCTTCACCAAGTTTGGAGATGATGGTTTTCTTCTTCACTTGGACAACGCCAGAGGGTTTGTGCTCTTCTGTACTGTATGTTTCTGGTGCCGTTCACAGACAACGATGCATTTTTGCATTCAACTGCAATGCTTTTTATATTGTTTTCTAGGTAAACATTTGACCGTTTGACCATTTTTTACATAAAAAAAAAAAAAATGTAGTGCTCAACTCAAAAAATGTTGGTCCCGATAGCCTCGTGGGCAGCACCGACATATAATGCCCTTGTGCTTCAGGTTGACCCGAGTTCGAGTCCAAGCTCCGGACCTTTCCCGATCCCGTCCCCCTCACTCTCTCCCACATTTTGCTTCCCGTCTTAATACAGCCCCCTACAGAAGAGTGATTAGGGCCAAGTAATAATAAAATAATAAAAGCATCTCAAGATTAAAGTCATTATAATGCGAGATTAAACTCTAGATAAAAGTCGAAATACAGAGTCAAGAATAAACTCATTACATTTTGAGAATTATTATATATTATATACGGCGTCGAGAATAAAATCATGAAATTTCAAAAATAAATTTCAAAATGTCCCGTTGTCTTGTGAGTACATCGCTCAAATTGTACTGTTTTCTGAATCAGCCGCTTGCAAATTCGCTTTAAAGTTTGTATGCTTCTTATTATTGGGTCATAATTAGTTAATACTTCTTTGTTATTGAAAGAAAGCTTAAAATATAGCTTGACTAAGTGATCAACTCTGTCATGTCCTCTAGGATCAGTATGAAATTATCGAATTTCTAATCGTGAAGCTGATCGAATGCGTGTTTATTCTCGACATTTTACTTAGACTTTTTTCTCGAAATTTAACGAGTTTAATCTCGCATTATAATGACTTTAATCTCGAGGTGGTTTTATTTTTATTTTTTTTACTTGATCCTCTTCTGTAGTCCTATCATAATAAAGGCAAAAATGCCAAAAATAAATATTTAAAAAGAAAAGTTGTTCAACTTTTCAAAATGCATCTTTAGATATGTATACATTATATTTTTAACATTTTTTAATTGTTTATTGTTGAATTATCAATGCAGTTTCTTGTGGAAGCGTGAAGAAAAATGTAATGCTTTGGTAAATCATAATTATTACATAAAAAGTCTAAATTAAGTGATAAATAGTGTAATATTATGAGATAAAAGTTGAAATTGGCACAAATTAAATTATGACAAAAAAATCTTAATTTAGACAAAAAGTTAACTTAAAATTATGAAATAAAAATTAAAAGCAGAAAAAGTTGAAATTGACAAAGTCACGATGATTAAATAGTTGATATTTATGAGATAAAAAGTCATAACTGAGGAAAAGAGTCGACACTGGCATAGGTCAGGTTATTTTTTTGTCATAATTTTGACTCATGATTATAAATCAGTATTTCAACCTTGTATCATGAACTATTCTTGCTCTTGATCTCATAATTATGTCTCTGTCATAATAATGACTTATCATTGAATCTCAAATTTGGACTTTATATAGAATAATTATATTTATCTCCTAAATATGATTTACCAAAGCATGATGGTTTTTCCTGATCTGGGCTTCTTCCTCTTCCTGTGTGTGGCAGATTTGGACGGTATTCCCATGATGAGATGTCCATTCTCGCACCACTGACCCAATGTTGCATGTAAGGATATTTCTCAAATTATTAAAAAAAAATGATTTTGATGATTCTGAAGCACATTTATGAACTGTTTTATGAGACAAAAGCTTGTAAAAAAAAGACAGTTCACAAACCCCCTGACATCTCTTACAGGATCAAGCGCTCGACGCTGTTCCGACTGCAGCTTCTGGCTCAGTCCGAGTACCGCCTGAGTGACGTAATGAGGGAATCCCTCTCCCGAGACCCTCTGACGCCCGTGCTGACTGAGGAGCACCTGCAGGCCTTGGACCGCCGGCTGGCCCAGGTGCTCCGGACAGTGGAGGAGTGTGTGAAGAAGCTGGGAGAAGCACATGTGGTGATCACGGACTTTGTGGAATCATCCGGAGTAACTACGAGCCACCAGGGAGGAAATAAGAGGTGACAGAACGAGAAGAGAGCGGGTTTGAGGAGATTACAGGAATAAGCCGTTTCACTGACTGCACTTAAACGTACAAAAGAGACGTTTATGCCAGCTGACAGAATTAATACACCCCTCCGGTCCAAAATCATGACATCAGGAGGAAAATGATTCACATTTCTGATTGGCTAAAAAAGGACTGTGTGGTATTGCTTTAAAAAGTTCCCCAACAACACCTTTAAGTCAAATAAAAACGTCAAAATTGTGACATAAAAAGACATAATTACTGTACGAGTCGAAATTGACCAAAAGTTAAAAATTATGTTACAAAGTCAAAATTATCATATAAATCGAAAGAGATAAAAAGTCATAATTATGAGGTAAAAAGTTGAAATTACAAGATTTAAAAGTCAAAATTACATTTTTAAATTTGAGATAAAATTAAAATAGAGTCAAAAGTGAATTAAAAAGTCTGTTATGAGAGTTAAAATGATCATATACAAGTTGTCATTTCTAAAGTGGAATTTTTGACATGACTTTTCATAATTCTCATAACTCATAATTATGACTTAGTATCAAATATACATTTTTGTCTAATAATTGTGACTTTTTAATCTCATATTAATAAACTTTTATAATTTTGATTGGCTAAAAAAGTTCCCTAACAACACCTTTAAGTGAAATAAAATGTCTAAATTGACATAAAAATTATCAAAACTGACAAAAAGTTAAAAAAAATAAAAATATGATACAAAGTCATAATGTCAAAGTCAAAAATATCACATAAATCGAAATTCTGAGATAAAAGTCTGAGATAAAAAGATGTAATTATGAGATAAAAAGACAAAATTACAAGATTAAAAAGCCAAAATTGCATTTTTAAATTTGAGATAAAATAAAATAATTGTCAAAAGTGAATTAAAAAGTCAAATATGAGAGTTAAAATGATCATATACTAGACGAAAAATTATTATGTCATGATTATGATTTAGTATCTCATAATATCAATTTTAAGATCAGAATTATGACTTTAATCTCATAATTTTGATTGGCTACAGAAATTACAACACCTTTAAGTGAAATAAAAAGTCAAAATTACGACATAAAAAGCCATAATAAGTCAAAATTGACAAAAAGTAAAAATTATGATACAAAGTCATAATTATATCAAAGACAATAATAATGAGACAAGTCAGATAAAAAGTCAATTTTATGACACGTCAAAATTGAGATTAAAAGTTAAAAATGCATTTCAATCTTGAGATAAAGTAATAATAATAACTTGATGTCAAAATTATGATATAAACAAAGTAAAAATTCGAAATACGAGAAAGTCAATTTCATAAAGTATTCTGACTTTGTCACAATTTTGAACGTTGATTATGACTTTCAACTTTTTAGTTCATAATTCTGACTTATTCGTCTCATATTTATTACTTTGAATCTCATAATTATGATTGGCTGAAGAAGGGCTGTGTGGCATTACTTTAAGACGTTCCCCAACAGCACCTGGAAGTGTTTGTCCTGAGCCGCTTCAGTTCCAGACGCCGCAGACACCTGGAGGAGCTGAAGACGCCCGTCCAGACAGATGAGATAAGATCTGCAGATCTCCGTACGTCAGCATTCATGTGGCGCTTTAACTGCACAGTGAGAGCTTTCCTCTGATTATCCCTTCCCTTTCTGTCCATTTTTACACAAACAGCCATTAGTGGCGTCTGAGCCGATGATGGAGCACAAACAGGCCACATCAGCACTAACACTGTGGTAGGTTGCGAGATTTCTCGACAGGGGCTCATTTTCCAGACGGATCGCGAGTGACGTGTAATCCTCAGCTGTCTCATCTGCTCACACTTCACAGGCTGAACCAAATCATGTGAAGCTTCTGAGCGTTGTGGTTCGCCACACTACTGTACTGAAGAGTCGAAGCGAGCTGAAACACGTCACCATCAGAGTCTGGGTCTGTGAAATAAAAAACCCATTGCAAAACAAACGATAAACATGATCTGAAAAACTAAATCAGATCCTGGTCAGTTATTCATCTGTCAGATTCAGTACATTTCCTGACATATAAAAACTTGCATCATCTTTCTACACATTTCAGTACAATGATAAAAATAAAATCTATTTAGGCATAAAATAATGATCTGATTTTACCACTCAAGCAGGTCTAATCTAGTACGTGAAATATGAAATTCATTATTCAGTGCCATCTGTTGGACGGGAACTGAAAATAATAACTTGAAGCAGTGGCTGCTGGTACTTTTTTTATCATTTGAGGCTATAATAATGATTTCAGCAAATGCACAGGATGTTTGGAATCATATTCCTGCAGTAAAAAGTGTGTTTATTATCCCAGCATTCAACTGTTCTTCAGAACACATCAGATCTGATATACTTTGTTTACCAAAATGTGCAAAAAAATGTTTTTTTGCAAGTCTCTTCTGCTCTCCAAGACTGCGTTTATTTGATCAAAAATACAGTAAAAATTGTTAAATATTATTATAATGTAAATCAGCTGTTTTCTATGTGAATATATAGTAAAGTGTAATTTATTCCTGTGATCAAAGCTGAATTTTCAGCATCGTTACTCCAGTCTTCAGTGTCACATGATCCTTGCTGTGTAAAAATTTTTTTTTTCAATGTTAAAAATATTTTTTGTTCAAACATTTTGTTCCAAGTTCAGAAGAACAGCATTTTTTTTTAATTGATTTTTTATGAAAAAAGCACACTGCATGTAATACCATATCCCACAATGCAATGTACTCAAGTGGACCTTCCTTTTCTGTGACAAATGAACCAGAAGTAAAAACAGCTCATTTTGATCAAACTGCCAAAAATGAATACATTTTAACCCATTTTTCATTAAAAATGCTAAATGATTGTAGTTATTTTCAGTATGATAGCTGGACCGCACAGTGAGATCATGACCAGTGCTGGGGAAAGTTTCTTTTAACCCTTATGCGACTTTATGGACATTTTTGTCTTTTTCAGGTGTTTATTTGATCATTTTGGCTGTGTTAATGCCAACTACATACAGTTTGGCACAGGTGTGTATTTTATTTTATTCAATTTCACCCCCATTTCCTTTAATAATCTATTTTAGTTCCTCTCAGGACCGTTTGGACAAAAATGTTTAAAACTGCAATTTTTAATCTCAGGACCGTTTAACTATAAAACGATGCAGTCTTTGTTAACAGGCTTTCATTCAAATTTACATTTTTACTATTTTTCTTTTAGCAGATGGTGTTATTTTCTCAGGTTTGGTCCATAAAGCAAATATGTGCTTTATTCCTGTTTTCTGCTCTTTCATATTATAGAGCGAGTTAGATAAATTATGCCGCTATAATTGTGTGGGTGTGTTAGTGTGGATTTCAGAGTGTGGTTTGTATGCGTGCAATTAAAAAAAATTGTGTGAGCTTGTAATATTAAAGAAAAAATCTACTGCAAATCACAAATCCAACCACTGTGTGCATCAGTGGAGTTTTGCTGGCATCTAATGGGGAAAGTGTGGTACTGCGCCCAAACAATATCTTACTGAAAGCTCATTTTTTGAGATATCAACCTCAAAGTTGGAACACAGCTTGTTTAGATTTTTGTTTTTTAATAAAATGTAATTTAAAAGTAATTTTTTTGGCAAATCTAAGTGCCCCTTCACAACAAAAGTGAAGCCTAAAGCTGAAGGAAATGCAAATTCACTCCTGTAGAAGGCGCCGCTCAAACAAACCTTTCGGCTGTGCTGCCAATCTGGATCACAGGAGAATAGGATACAGGAGAAGAAAGCTTGGCACTCTTACTTCAGCATTAAAAACAAAACAAAAAAATTAAACATGATGTTTATCTAAAGTCATTTTCCTTGTTATGGTTGAATTGGATCATCTAAGGTCAGCAGGAAAGACTTTGGTTAATAAAGTGAGATTAAATACATAAAGTATATTTGTGTAATTTAACATTTAATTATTGCAGGTTTGCGTAATATTCCGAATTTGAATTTCACTGTTTATTCATATTGACGAATACTGAATCTGTATTGTGCAAGTGAGATGAGTCTAGAACTACACATCTCTCTCAACATGTCGACAGGAGAGCTGTCAGTCAATAAGAGAAAACAACTTGCAATACATATTTGAAAAATCAACTCAGATATGATCATGTTCAACACTGATCATGACAACCATGTACTGTACTACTGTTTGAGAAGTTAATGCCTACACAGTTTAGGCAAAACTCCATTCAGAACACATCCAGCCTTTTCTCTCTCAGCTGAACACTGCCCCCTTGTGTCTGGCACCCCTATATGACAACTTGAAATAAATCTTGAGCATTTGACTGAAAATAAAATGCTCCACTGCAGCCGATTATTCAATAATCCAACCTTTTTATTGCTTAAACTGCCATTTGGACGATCTGTACCAAAATGATCATTTTCTGCACAGAACTCGCTGGAAATGAAACGACACATTTGGGTAACATTGACAAATAAAACATCATCTGAGGTCTGTAATATATCAGCAGCTCATAAGGTCACAGAACTAGCAGAAACGTTTGGGTTTGAAGGAGCATCTAATCATAAGGAAGCCCAATCCTGTTCCCGGAGATCCAGTTCAGATCCAACTCAAATCCAACACACCTGTCTGTAATTATCAAGTGCTCTTGAAGGTCTTAAAGTGGTTGATTATGATTTCACTTTAATGTTGCTGTTTGAGCATAAACAACATCTGCAAAGTTCAATTTTACAGAAATCACTGTTTAAGGACTGGTAGGGACTACAACGAGCTTCGTCCCAGGTTAGTGACATCACAAACCCTAAAATTTACATAAACTGGGAACACACAACAAAGGGGGCGGGGCCATGTTGGGCTGCTTTAGAGAAGAGGAAGAGTTGTTGTAGTCGAGTGTTGTTGTCATGCCGTCATTTTACGCCGGACTGCTTCACAAACGAGGGTCAATTCAACACAAAAGATGAACATGACGGCACATGCTAGTGGATGAGTTGAATCAACTCCACAGCAACTACATCAATTTATCCACTAACCATTCAGAAACGTCTAAAAGTTGTAACTTCTTCCTGAGTCTCTCCATCAGTGTCGACTCCGGTTTGAACAATGTAAGGATGAACACTTTCCTCATTTTGGCTGCGTGAGATTCTCCAGCTTTGTTGTTGTTGAGCTGTTAAAGCTCCGCCCTCTTCTGGAGCAGCAGCTCATTTGCATTTAAAGGGACACACACAAAAACGGTGTGTTTTTGCTCACACCCAAATAAAGGCAAATTTGACAAGCTATAATAAATGATCTGTGGGGGATTTTGAGCCGAAACTTCACAGACACATTCTGGGGACTCTTATATTACACCTTGTAAAAGGTCCTCTTTAAACAGCTGCTTCACTTTGCAGGAAGGTCGATCTCCGGGAACAGGAATGGGCAAGCTCTATTCATCAGTCATTCACACAGATAGAAAACATGGGTGAGCATGAGCTTCTGAATCACTTATTTCAAGTGAACTCAGCCTAATAAACATCACAAAGATGCATCTGAAATAATTCTGTTACACCTTTTTAATCTGCATTTCTCAAAAACTAAAACGAGGAACATTTTGTAAATAAAGAGAATCAAACATTGATCACTCAACAGAATACGGACATGTAAACATCAAATCGCCAAGGTTCTGTTTAACTTGAGTTTTTATAAAAATGTATCAAAGATCATTTGCGAAACGCGTGGATTTTCCGTTTCACGAACGCGGCCGACTGTGTTTGCGAGCCTCTGTTTTCAAACAGTACCGCTAAAAACCAGACAGACCTCGGCATTGACGTCAAAACCTCATTTTAGAATCCTTTCGGTTGCTTCAGATCAACATTAAAACAGCAACGAG
This sequence comes from Chanodichthys erythropterus, assembly GCF_024489055.1. NCBI lineage: Eukaryota > Metazoa > Chordata > Actinopteri > Cypriniformes > Xenocyprididae > Chanodichthys > Chanodichthys erythropterus. Next base: position 23,484,066 of record NC_090239.1, read on the forward strand.
CCTGTTTAAAAAATGGAAACACTTGAAATCATGACATGCGACTAAATACGCCACTGTGGAAAAATAAGCTTATTAAAAAATAAAACTGGTATTTCTCGGCATATACTGACAAAAAGTTAAATACTGAATCATCCTGACCGAAAGCTGTTCTCAACCGGTGACGGCGCACATGCACGAACATACGAATCGAATCTCTCGTCAAGTCAAGAAGTCAAGAAGTGAGGCTCTGTCCAACGTTTGGCACTGGCATTGTAACAGAACAAACTGCCATCGTTTTGAGTCTTCCTGTAGTTAAAAATCCATTTTTAAAAATTTGATCAGCCACAATAAAACCTGACACCGCACAGGAACGGCCTCACTAATTTACTACAACAAGCAACTGAACACAAATAGCAAGAGCGTGTGCTGGAATGATAATAAGAAATAAAACCGCATGTGTAACCGTGATAGCGAAGGGGAAATGATGCGGTAAGGCTTGAAGAATATAATCAGTACAGCCAAACGTCTTACTCTGTTATATATGTAGGCAGTTAATCTTATAAAACTAGTCTTAAAAAACTAAACTGCACTGTGAGGGTAAAAGAAATCAAAAGGGTTTTAGAAGAACTCTACTATAAATATATTCATACTCCTCTACTGGTTTTGTTTACCGCTTGGAATTAAAGGTAAAAACACTGGATGCGATTTGATTGGAGGAACGTACGTTTTGATTGTCTGTCCTTTCATTTGGCTCTAAATGTCCGACGTTGAAAGCGGCTGTTAAAGCTCTCGCGGGAAGCACTCGACGAAGCGCGTGACGATAACGCGGTGCGGATGAGAAGCTGACGGTGTGGTGGACCCTGCGGTTGAGGTTTTCGGGGGCGGGGATTCTCAGACGGAGAGCGAAACGAAGCTGTTGTACTGCTGGATGTTGCGTTTGAGGATGTCCGAACACGGTCCCAGGACACGCTCGAAGCGCGGCCTGTCCAGCTTGACGCATTTGAGCGGCCCGCGGGCCACCACGGTCGCCGCACGCGGTCGGTTCATCAGCAAAGCGATCTCGCCTGGAGAAACACACACAAATATTACAATTCAGGTTATGTTATTTGTATGTAGATTCATGAATAATTATCCCATTATAATGAATATTATATTAGGTGTCTAACTACTATGTACATACACCAAAACTACTTCTTGCATTGCAAAACACTTGTGCAGCTATTGAGGTGGGATACGGGTGAGGTTAGGACAGGTTTGGGTAGGTTTGAGGGGTAAGGGAAGGTCAACAGTGTAATTAATGTAAATGTAAAACATGTATGTACACAATAAGTTCATTGTATCAAATGATTAAAGGGATAGTTCATTCACAAATAATTTACCCTCAAGCCATTTTAGGTGTATATGACTATCTTCTTTCAAACACAATCAAAGTAGCAGCACTTATCGGTGTTCAAGCGCTTTAAGGCCTTTAAGCACATGCGTAAAAGGTAAAATGTTTTATTTAGCACGCCTGTTACCATCTTGATCATAGATGGAAAAGACAATTTACAGCCAATACAGGCAATTTACCATTGAAAATATATGGTTTATAAAGCCTTTTAACAGTTATTGAGGTTGAGCCAAAAATGTAGGATTAGTTCACCAAAGTTATTTTTTGGAATAATCTCCAATATTTAACGAACGATTCGATGGACAGTGGCAGTCCTAGTGGCAACGAGGAGTTCTACCATGTGTCATATACAATCCTTGTGGTGATATACAATCCTTTACACATGAGAAAAATGCGAAGATGCCTCCTGGAGGCTGATTTCTTTCAAATTTCTCAAAGAACTCATTTCGATAGGCCTCCGTTAACCTCGTCTGATAGCTGCTCAAAATTCACTGGCCGATGGCGGACATGTTTTTTTGAGATACGCTAATGTCCTCATAGACAATCATGGCACCTTTGATAAAGACACTGTATGCCAATTTTCAAGCCAATCAGACTAACGGTGAAGTAGTTCTAGCCATTTTCCAGTTTTTTTCCTGTTATAGCACCACCAAGTGGCCAGTCGCTACATCCTTTTTCATGTGACAACAGAATGAGCTCCTACATAGATGTACCAATTTTGGTGAAAATATCTCATTCCGTTCACAAGTTATAGCCATTTTAGTAAAAGTGGCTCCGCCCACTTTGAACATTTTGGCATCCCTTAGAGACCGTGAGCTGAAATTTCAACTTTTTTTGATAATTATTGACATTCAGAGATTCTCGCTGCACTGGATTGGTTCTGATTGAGTCCAAAACTAGTTTGCAAAAGTAGGTTTATCAAAATATCTGGAAATTTCACCAGAACAACGAGCGAATCAGAGGCATGCTTTTTGTCCATCTTGAGCCAAGACGATATAAGACACTCGAGTCTACGCCTAACACTTTAGGAGTTATGAGCGATTTTCTCACTGCTGTAGCGCCCCCGTCAGGCTGATCAGGGCGAGCTTTGGTGACGTTGTAGATGTGTGAGTATGGATTTCTTTTATGATCGATGAATGCACTTTTTGGGCTTCAAAATCTCACGCCCCATTCACTGCCATTATAAAGCTTGGAAGAGCCAGAATCATTTTTAATATATCTCCAATTGTGTTCGTCTGAAAGAAGATAGTCATAGGATACACCTAGGATGGCTTGAGGGTGAGTAAATCATGGGATCATTTTTTTAATTTTTGGGTGAACTATCCCTTTAAGCTAAATGTTAGTACATAGTAGATAAAGACACTAAAGTGGCACCCAGAGACCTACTGTATTCATATATTTTACTTGAAACACTTCAAACACAAACTGAGATCTTTGGCACTTTTTTCATTTTCAGATGAACTATCCCTTTAAGAGGAACATCCATGTTTTTCAACACTTACCGAAGTAGTCTGACGGTCCTAACCTGCCGACCTCTACGAACTCCTCGTTTTCTGACCTGCGCTGAAGAACGGCTGCACATCCCTGAGGAAAGAGACACGTCATGACTTCAAAAATCACAAACCCTGACACGCTTTCAGCAGACGGGAAACTTCACCTCCAGGATGATGAAGAACTCGTCCCCTGGTTCTCCCTGAACCACGATCTTCTGGCTGTCCTCGAACTGCACCGGCTCCAGAGCATCAGCCACAGTCAGACGCTCCCACTTATCCAGAGACTCTGCAATGACCCCATACGCTCACATCACAGGAACTCACGAGATACATCTCTCTCTGTGTCACTTTAGATAGATAGACTTACCTAATATCGATACTTTGCTCAAGAACTCCTCATACATCTTCCTCTTCCTCAGAGTGCTTCCCTATAGTCAAACACAGGATATACGCATGTTTAGTAACAGGAAGGGCCTCTGAGCACTGCAGTGATGTGAGGGAAGGTCAGGTGTACCATCAGTATCCTCCTGTAGCTGTCTCTGTCGATGCCCCAGAGCTTCACGTTGGTCTTGGCTCTGACGGTGGCGGCTCTCGGGGTGCCGTAGATCAGAGCCAGCTCTCCAAAGCTGCCGCCCTCTCCGATGCTGGTGACCCACTCACTGTTCACATACACCTGTGGAGAGACACCTTCGTCACACTGTACTGTCGTAACAGGATACTGATTGAGAACAAATCCAACAAATCAGGAATTGTTTGGGTTGAAAAGGTTTATGGTTTATTATACGAATACATATGAAGTGAGGAGGAGAAAAACTTACATCCATTTCACCCATGTCAATGACATAGAAGTTATCGCCCTCGTCACCTAGGAAACAAGTGTGAAACAAGAAATTAAATAAAAAGACAAATAAGATCAATATGACTCTTCATCAGTGTTTTCAAAGTTCTACCTTGTTGGATGACGATTTCTCCTGCAATGTATGTGACTGGAAACATTGCGTCAAATATGTCACTGTAGGTTAAAACAGTGATACAGAAATTTGGTTAGTAAATTATCTTTAGCGCTTGAACAAACAATAACACACAGAATTATGCCAAAATGGCCTTTTTGTGGCGTATTCTCATAAGAGCAGTTTAATAACATCTTAAATGAACTTAGGGAATGAGATGTGCGTCATGTTCGGCAGCGGCAGCTCTTAAAGTGACAGCAGCCTAATAAACCAGTTGCTGTGATGATGTCATTAATGTTCATCAAAGAACAAAAATAACAGAAAATTATAGCTTTAATAAGGATTAATCTATATTTCACTTATAATTTATGCAGTGAACATTGTATTGATCAATTTCTGTATATTTCTTTCCTGTTAGACAGAAATATGATATTATAATATTTATTATAATGGTTTTATGTGAAGATTATTTTAAGTTAAATTAAAAGTTTTTTTAAAGCCTAATAAATGTTGAAATCGATAGCTTGTTGAATGTCTGTAATCAAATTTCATAGGTTCATCAGAATCAGTGAATCTGACCTTCATTCATAAAAAGACGCCATTAAACAAATATTTAAAATGCACTGTGTAATTTAGAGAGTAACTGTGAAGTTATTACAATATAAAACTATTAAAAAACTCCACAGAAAAAAAGTGCAATTAATTAGTTAATTTTTAATAGATTGACAGCACTAATTACAAGTTTTCTGAAATGTTGTTTAAATATGCGAATGAGGCATTATATAATTAATCAGCGTGTCGAATCAGCGGTTCGGAGCGCCAAAGTCACGTGATTTCAGCAGTTTGACACGCGAACCGAATCACGATTCAACACGCTGATTCATAACGCTCCGAAGCTTCCTGAAGCAGTGTTTTGAAATCGGCCATCATTTTATAAGTCGTTATTTTGTTTTTTTGGCGCACCAAACATATTCTCGTGGCTTTATAATATTAATATTGAACCACTGTACTCACATGAACTGATTTAAATATGTTTTAGTACATTAATGGATCTTGAGAGAGGAAATGTCATGCCTCACGGAGTCATCGGGTTTCAACAAAAATATCTTAATTTGTGTTCTGAAGATGAACGAAGGTCTTATGGGTGTGAGGGTGAGTAATAAATGACATTATTTTCATTTTTGGGTGAATTAACCCTTTAAATATATGTACTTAAACTGAAATCCAAGGCTACGTTCACATTGTGACTCATATCTGTTTTCATCATGACAGTGTGAACAGTACAAACCACATGGAATCTGATCTTTTTAATTTCGATTTGTCCAACTTCCATATGTAGTACTAAATCCAACACAGGTCAGATGTTTTGTAATGCGACCGCAGTGTGAACAGTCATATTGGAATTTGTGTGATTTTTACGTCACTTGAGATCAACATTCACCACGATTCTGTGCTCATGGGAGTCTATACAAAGATTTTCCATACCCAACATTATCAAGACAGTTGTGAAAGATGGTAATTAGAGGGCAGTGATGTGTCAGAACTCAACAGCTCTATAATACAAGCGAAACTTGAGGGCTTGTATCATAAAAGCTTCATAAATTTATTTTTAGTCTTTATTTTTCATATTGCCTGCGCATCATTTCGCTGGCTTCCATGGCAGATCACACTATAAATAAACCAATATCTGTTCACACTGGAATCTGATACTGGTCACATTTAAAACATCTGAACAACTGAATTAGAAATAAATATTCACCTTCTTTCATTGTCATCCAGATGTGAGAAGAGCACGTTCTTTTCGATGGCTTTGGCAAGAGCAGCCATGGTTTTGTAGTCTTTAGGGATGACCTTCACAGGAGACAGAACACATGATTCACCTGAATGACATCAGACATTATGTCATTCTGAGAAATACAGACCTTCCTGACGTAAGAGGCGGCGTCCTCCTCGGTGTAGACCTCTGCGCTGATGGCTCCTCTCCGCCTGCGACCCTTCACCACGGGGTTCATGGGAGGAGAAGCCTCATCTTCACGAGAGTCGGAGCGAGAGCTGGCCTTCTGCTGGTTCAGGAGCTGCTTCGCTTCCTCCTGGAAGAAAAAAATAATAATTTTAAAGGGAGGATTTTGGTTGGATTTGAAGTTGCAGTGAAACAGGAGTAGCGTATATGTGACGTATATCCGAGTGAAACATTATCAGGGAAAAAAAATGTAGAACGGGACTTGGTTCTATCCATCAGATACTGGATTTTGGGATGTGGGTGTTACACTCAAAAATTGCAGTTAATCTAAGAAGGGGTGGAGTTTAAGCGACCAAAATGATTGGAGAAATCCAGCAGAAAGAAGAAAGACGTTTCACTGGAAAATCCAGTTAAGATATTATGATTGACGAGGTCAAAACAATTAAAGAAAACACGCATGGATGAATCGTTCACAATAACATCCAAAACATGCATTTAGAAAATAAACAGGATGAAATTTCATTTACGAAAATTTCCAAAAAAGTCCAAATGTTACATTTATTTTACTTGAATAAAATATTATATAATTTTTTATATATTAATAGTAATATAATTGTTTTAATTTTATTGTTAAAAAAAGGGCAAAACCCATGTCAAGTTTATTATTGATAGCTAAAATGATTTTTGTTAATTGAAAAAATTAAAAATAAATATCAGCTATAAATAAAAACTCATTTTGGTTAGTTTCCAAAGCAACATTTTTTATTTTCATTTAGTTTAGACTGCTAACTGGAAATAAATAAACACCCAAAATGACCTAAAACTGAAATAAAAATAAATTAAACCTATACTCTAAAAAATACCGTTTTCCATTTGAAACAGAAATATAAGTGATGCCATTTCTGATATAAAAACAATGCATAATGCGTAATAGTTGTCATTTTAAGAAAAGAGGCCTATAGGCTCATTTCTCAAAAAGGACAAATAATATTACCCAGAATGCATTATAATATACACAATGCATTGTAATACACAGAAGTAATATACTGTCAAAATAATGCATTCTGGATAATGTGTCACATTAGAGAAAGTAGCCTATAGGTTACTTTCTCGAATACAACAAATGATATTACCCAGAATGCATTGTTTTATGTTATATTAATGTTTCAGTGAAAAACTGTATTTTACTGTGTAAATCTGGTTCATTTTTTACAGTTATTTTTTAGAGTGTAATTGATAAAAGAAAAAAAATACTAATAGAAATGACAAAATACTTACTTAAATACTTAAAAATTTAACATTATTTAATATTTTTTAAATAAACAATCTTTTGACAAAAAGTTATCATTTTTAATATAATATTAACAACATGAGGTCTAATTTGCTGGATAAATCAGTCCAATTATTATGAATATGTAACTATTTAATTAAAGTAGATGTCATATATTGAATTGCTGCAGCCACTGCTTTATAAAAACGCTGTGAGCAACTGATTGCTTGTTTTAATAAACACATCCCATCTTTCTTAACACAAAGTGATGTCAGCGAAGGATCCAGATCTCTATGATTCCGTTACGTCAGAATTATCCTAACGTACAAACCTTCTCCAGCCTTTCGAAGTGTTCTCTGAGGAAGGCCATGGGTCTGTCAGGCCGCGAGGTGCACAGCTGGACGATGCAGTCCTTCAGCAGCTGCTGGATGTTGTGTTTCTGCACGTATATCTCACATTCCCTCAGACTCTTCTCCTCCTCGCCGCTCGCGCTGCCTGACGCCATGATGAACGCTAGATCTGACCTCTGACCTGTGGTTCACAAGCAGAAATCAATAAGTTACAGTTAAAATAAGTGACACAAAGATGCTGAATAAATTAAATATAATAAATTAACCCTCTGGTGCTCTTCAGTCATTTTTGACTGAAAAAGTTTACGTTGTTTTTTTTTACTTCATCAGAATGGTACGAAACTTGGTAAAAGTTTTGGCACGTGATATGTGAACACAAAAAAAATCATGGACATGATTCAAAAAGGTTAAATGGTCCTGAAAAAAATATTCACACTGGTGTTCCTCACGGTCAAAAATGAACGCATTGGAAATGAATGGGAGACGAATTTCACTTCTGGTACTGCACCCAAACAAAATCTTACTAAAAGCTCATTTTTTGAGATATCAACCTCAAATTTGGAAAACAGCTCGTTTAGATTTATGGCTTTGATTGAAAATATTATTTTTGTGCATTTTCATAACAATAAACATAAAATTCTGACTTTTTTTAAGTTAACTGTTTGACTTTTTTCCCTTCTGCAATAATTTGCCAAATGTCGTCTTTAAAAAGAGACTAAATTTAAGTTTAAAAGCATTCATGATTTATGACAGTTTAAGTTGGAAATTTCATTTTCAGGTCTATGCTCAAAAAGTCAATAAGTGGATTAAAACTACAGCGTAAATATAATTTAGTACCATAAAATCCCCTAAAATACAAAAAATTAAATAAAAAACATAATATAGTACAAGGGTCAAAGACAAAAAAGGGTTTTCAAGCATCAAATTGTTGTTGTTTTTCAGTACATCAGAATGGGTGCTGTTTAATTTGTTTGTTTTTCTGAGCAAAATTAAATATACATTTTTTACCATGATTTACAGAAGACACACACTAAAATGTCACTCAGTGTAACAGTCTTGTCAGGGATATTTACAACAAAAAAATTGATTTATGCCATATTAAAAATTACTTTTACCCCAAATGCTAATTACTTGTAATTTTAGATTTTTAAACTTTGCCACTATCCTAGGTTTTGCCCATTTGTCAGCAAGATTTTTTTACTAATTTAAAATGCAATAAAATGTAGTATTCTCACTTATTATTTTATATATTTTAATACGTAGAGATCAGAATAAGTTTGTATTTCAATTTTTACATAAATATAAGTGTTACACTGAATGATGGAACATTATTTCACCCATATTTTGACATTTTATACTCCCTAAACTTATTTGAAACCTTAAAAATAGATGTTTAACTTGCATTTAATGTACTTTCTATGTATATAAAAAATCAAATATAAAAATAAAATCACTTTTGTAAATTTCTATTGATGCGAACATCTAAATGTCTTTGACGACCATGCATTTCATTGAAATAATTATTTTTTAGTCATTTTTGACCAACACGTGAACAGCGCCAGAGGGTTAAATCAATAATACAGAAGGTCTGAAATATACTTATTTCTTTAAAATGAAAAATTTATGAAATACCCCTTAATATAAAATGAAAATTACAATACAAGAAACTACAGTAAAACTGAAACACCATCATGTTTGAGCAATAATAATGTTATTCTGGATTATTCAAATGATGTTATTATGATGGAAATAGATCTTCCACACAATACTGAGATCTGTGCATGTTGCAGAATTAATAACTATATCATTGACGATGAAAATAATGTTCAGTCCAAGCCAGATTCCCTCAGAGGACGGGATTACAGCATCATTTATGAGATTGATGTCAGAAATAATCTGGAGATTATCTTTGTTTCAACACACCTGGACAGTCTGATGGACTGCACGAACTACACACGACTCTTTATTAACAGAAAAACAACTTTATGCTGCATATCGCTTATTATTATGATGATGTTGACAGTCATTTTCCACTTCAGCATCATCGATCAGAATACCAGCATATTTAGGATGAATATTAAACGACACGATATTAAATTTAACTCCATTTCACAAGACGAAAATAAAAGAATATGAAAATATAATATAATGTACATTCAATATCGCTTTAATTCACGTCAAAACGCAACTCAAAATACAACAAAACACACAAATGGCCTCGAAACCTCAAATAAATCGTTAAACCTTCACACAAATAAACATTAAATCAAATAAAACGTAAAAAGCTCCTGAGCGGCGTGATTAATTATATCTGAAAATAAAATGAGGCGACAGATTTCTCTCAGAAGGCCGCTGAGTGTCCGCCATCTTTATCTGCATCATAAACAAACGACATTCCCCGCTCATTCCAGATGTTCAGCGCGACATCTGCTCGACAGAAACATGACATGCCAAGAAGCATTCATTCTTACCGAGCCTTTATAACGCGACTCGGTTTCTGCGTTATTCCGTTATTCAGAGACGCGCGACAACTCTTCCTCACAGGCGCTTGGACGTCTGCCCACCGGAAATGGTAAAACACCAATCAAAGCCTGCCATTGACGTCAATTCGCCTCGTTCTCACATGGAAACTGTAACCCTTGGTAACCTTAAAGGGAACGTAGCACAAGTTTAACTTGGGTAATATTATCTTCGTGATTTCGCTCTTAATCTTTAAACATTTATCTTCTTTATGTATGTTACCTATTTGGATAGCTTAATTTAATTTAATTTTATTTAATTTTATTTAATTTTATTTAATTTTATTTTATTTTATTTTATTTTATTTTATTTTATTTTATTTTATTTTATTTTATTTTATTATTATTTTAAGTCTGATATCCTGTCCTATTAGCTCATTTTGGCTATTTTTAATCAATTTCTTATAAGTAAATAAATACAATTTTATTTACTCATTCAAAACTTATTGTTTACTTATTATTTTTTCTAGTTTAATTTTATGTTCCTAGTTAAAAATAGACAATTAAGCAGAGTTGCGTGATTAAATTATTAATTATGTTGCATAATATTACAACACATATTATTATTATTATTATTATTATTATTCAATTATAATATGAATTATAATATATATCAAAATTATCTTTCTTGGATTTAGTCTCTAAAATTCACAGGTCCTGGTACAGAGCTTTGGGGGTCTCCAATCATATTACAGAAAAATAAAATTACATAGATAATCTAATCTTATTTTTTAGTTGTTATAGTGTCAAAACCTTCAAAATAAATAAATAAATAAATAAAATAATGACTTATTTAGTGATGGCCGATTTCAAAACACTGCTTCAGGAAGCTTCGGAGCATTATGAATTTATCATTTTATTATTATTATTATTTTTTTTTTAGATCTTTGGTGTTGGTTTTTTTTTTTTTTTTTTTACCTAAGTACAAAACATAGATGTTTGCTATCAGTTTATTATAATTAAACAAGAAAAATGTATTTACTTATTTACAAATGTATTGTTTACTTATTATTTTTCTAGTTTAAGTTTTATAAATATACAATTAAGCAGAGTTGCCTGATTAAATTATTATGTTAACACATAATTACACAATTAAATAGATAATCAAATCTTATTTTTAAGCTGTTAAAGTGTTAAAACCCTCCAAAACCCTTATATATTGCTTTCTGTAACACTGATCTTAAAAAAGTACTTTGAAACCCTTTTAGACATGAGAACAAAAGTATAAATTATAAAGCTTTTCATGTTCATGTAACTGTCCAACCTTTATTAGGTCTATTATTGTTATTATTATTATTATATGTATTTTTTATTATTATTGTTGTTGTTTTAGATCTTTATTGTATTTATTTATTTTTAACTTGTGCCTTTTACGATCTCATAGACTTCAATGGTAGGTCTGTCTTGAATTTTACACATTATCGTTGAAAAACTTTTTTATGCAGAGAAAATTAGAGATTTTTACGTCCGGTGTAGTTTACAAGCGCTGCTGTCGCGACTTTTATTTTGAATTCTGCTGTAAACACCGGAAGTTCCATCGACACTCGGTTCACATTCACAGAATGCACTCAGAGGAGAGGTGGATTACATTGAATGTGTGATCATACTTAACATGTTTCGTTCAACAGCGAACATGACCTGAATCAGTGTGTGAGCGATTCGACCGAAAAACTTTGCAGGACCGGATCCGGTACGTACCATTTTCATTTTTCACGTTTACCTGCCTGTGCATTCCGAGCATCCTCACGTGACAGCAGAAACACAGCAGCCCTCGTTACTTTACTATGCATTCTTCATGTGCTTCTTTACTGCTCTGTTCGTCCATTCGTTGACCTGCATTGTCTTTGTTCTGCTGTCGTAATGGAAAGTTTATCTTTTGATCAGAAGTGAAAGTGAACACCTGAGATCAGTGTTACAGTGTGTCAATCATAACCATGGCAGTGGAACCAGGTCAAGTGCGGGTTTCCATGCAGACAGATGGCAAACGTGCACGTGCACTTGAGACTCTGGTTAATAGTGGAGTTGCTTTACTCCTGAATCACCTGAAATAAAGTGCATGTTAAGTAAACTTGCTAACAGGATATGTGAGTCTTGTGCTGTAAGAAGTGAAAAAGGTTAAGCCTTTCCAATTACAGTGCAAAGCTCCTTATTTTTGAAGGGAAAGGAACTTCCCATGCAGACATTCACTTACTGTTCAGTGGACTGAATGCATGCCTTACTTTCATGCTGTTGCAAACCCTTAAAAAGGAGATCTGATGCAGATTGTTAGGGACTGACAGCCTCTTTTCATTACATCTTAAAATCATTCTAATTCGTCTGACTTCTGTTTCACAGAATACATTAAGTCATTTGAGTCTGGAGGCTGTCAGTGAGTAAATGATGAATATGAAATGCGTATTGTGCCTATTTACGAATTTCTCTTTAGAACAAATTTGGGTTACATTTTTTTAAGGCACCCTTGTTATTTTTACTTTTTATTACTGAGGATATACGGGTCATTCTACAGAATTGGTTAAAGTCAGGATTGGAAAAATGTCTTTTTCCACAAATTTTGTATGTATGCAAATTGTATAATATCTAAGGTACACATTTCTAGTAATTGTGCAGTTAATTCTCATATTGTATTTTCAGAATATTTTTCCTCTCCCCAAATTTGTCACTACTGAAACACAATAATAAATCATTTAACAAGAAGGGTTACATTGACCTATTAAGATTTTGTTTACATCTACCTTGTAAATATATATTTTTGCTATTTAAAAAAAAAAAAAAGTTTTCACAGGTAAATCAATAACAATTACAATTTGAACAATATTTCAAGTGTAATTCATGAGATTTGTTGTATTTTGAATCAAATCTTTTTTTTTAGTTTATCATATTGATTTCACAGTGACGGATTCATTAGTTTGAATAAACATTGAACTAAACACTATAATAACATCTTAGTTGATCATTCAATATACTTTATTTTCAACAAAACATCCCATGTTTCGGTCGTGACAGTAATGTGTTGGTATCGACCACATCACATGATATGATTTTAACTCGCATACTTAAACACTACTCAAACATATTAAAACACTAATGATTTGCATAACTGTACTCAAATTTTATTTATTTCCCCCAAATAAATGATTATATGTTCCCTTTTGTCACTACCAAAACAATGATGTCATAACCAACGTGGTGAAGTTTCGGTAGTGACAATTTTCGATATTTTTGAGCTGCTCAATGATGATAATCAGCGCATGGTTAGCTAACACAGTTCTGAACAGTTGTACACATAGAAAAAAATTCATTTTATGGAATAACACCCAAAAAACGTTTGCTTAATTGCAGAAAAATGTGTTTGGTAGTGACGTTCCTTAAAGTTCCACACAGATTTTCAGACTTTTGAGCACATTTAACTCAAAATGATGATCTATCTGCTGTGAAAGAGAGGCTGTGAGAGGAGGAACACAGGAATATTTCCTGATCAGAAATGTAGAAGTGTGTTAAAATCAGTCTCAGACAATGACTCAAACACACACTGTTTCAGTAGTGATGTGAAAATGCGAGCACCAAAAAAACTTTTTTTTTTTTCTTCTTTTTTTTTTTTACATAACATTTCATGATTTAAAAATAACATTTTAAAATATATATATATATATTTTAACTTCACTTTTTAAAAATAAAAATTAAAAATAGAAAATAGAAAAAAACCTGGAAAAAAATTCACAAATTTTTACAAGTTGAAATTTAGGGGTCAGGGTTCTGGACAGCCACCTCCCAATTGAAAGTACTCAATAAATGATGATTTTATATATTTTAATCTTACTGATATTTTAAATATTATTGTGGGATTCAATAGACAATAGAAGGATCTTAGTAAATATCTAAAATTTTAATACTTAAATGCTTTTTAAATGTTTTATGGTTGTCGGACAGCAGTTTTCACCAATTCTGTAGAATGGCCCATATGGTATATTATTGATTTTTGTAATTTATGCATTTGACCAGATTTTATTAGAAGCATTAAATACTCCAGTACTGTTTAATCTAGACAAGAAGCTCAAAATATATATTTAATATTTTTGGTCTCTGCATAATCTCCATACTTCCATTTGTGCTATTTTATATCGAAGATGACTCCGTTTCTTTCATCATAGTATGAAAATCTGTGTCCTGACCTGACAGTTTGCACAAGCATTGCATTTCCTCATGTCAACTTGGTAATGAGCTTCTGACACCATGTGACATCAGTATGACATCATCATCACGTCACAGCATGTAATTGTCTTAACCACAAGCTCACCTTCCACCTGCGACATTTGGAAAAATGAAGTGTGTCCGGTTGTCCTGATGGCCCCATGGGACACGGATAAAAATACTGCCTCAATCTTGTAACTAATACTCACTTTCATCAGCCACTGGCCATATCAGATGGACGCTTATTGTCCTCCAGAGGAAGCGCATCCAGTGCTGGGTTTCAGTGGTCTTGTGACTTGAAACTTTTCTTAAGTTGGTTGTTGTTACATAAGGTGAACCGCCGAGGACTTGATCAAATATTTAGAGTGTTTTTTTTCTGCCTCGGACATTAGTTGATAATCCTGCGCAATAGTTATCCTCCCCTTGACCGGGTATTTTGATCTCGCTACGTTTTTATCTAATCAAACTAATGCTTTTCTGTGTCAGAGAAGGTGTGTCTGTAGTTGCAGTTCTGCAGATCTCTTGGTCTCAAGGACAGTTTCTCTCTTGATACGGACAAGCTAAGAACAATTTTCATTGAGTTCGGTTTGAATGCATTTATTTGCTTAGAAAATCAGAAAACATAAGAGTTGGGTAAGGATTTTAATTACACTCTGTGTGCATAAAAGGTTTTGTAATATCTTCTGAACATATTACATTTTTTTATATTAAAATATTTATTTATATTATTTATTTGCTTATTATTTACTAACCCTAAACCTAATTTACTATTTTTCTGAAATATCTTGGAAAATGTTCTATATGTGTGTTTTTATTAAATTTATTTATTTGTTTATTTATTTTTCCAGAATGTCTTGTAATTTTCTATGTGTGTGTGTTTATTATTTTGATAATAAATTATTTTATGATTAATATTATTTAATATATTATTTTTTAAAGTTAAGTATGGACGTATTAACTTTTTTTTTTTTCTTTCTGAAATATCTTGCAATAAAAAAGTGGAAAATAATTTCAAAATGTAAAAAAAAAACCCCACAAACATTTTGAATTTGTTTACTACTTTTTAACTTATTTATTTACTTATTTTATTGTAAATTTTTCTTTAATATCTTCTATACGTGTGTGTTTATTTTTTTTTTTTTATATTTATTAATATTTACTATTTACTATATCACATTTCGTAATAAAACAAAAAAGAAAAAAGACATTGCCTAATTTTGCTATTATGAAAAGATAATTAATAGTTTTATTATTGTTAACTATCATTTTTATTCGTTTACAACATCTTTGGTTCCTTAGGCTGTATTATTTACTGATTGGCTGAATTTGTGTGGTTAATGAAGACCATAAAGGTCAAAAGAAGCTGGTATTGCTGATTTCATGTGGAGGTCAGGGGGTTTGTGACCTGTGTTTGTGTGTGATACACCGAAGAGAAACACTGAGCTTCTGTCGTGTGTGTGTGTTGAAGGAGGGATGCGCAGCTGGAGGTGGTACCTCTCCAAAGTCATGCGTCTCTTCCTGCGCTGGTTCCGGCTCTGCCCTCGACGGGGACGCAGAAAGCGGTCGGGCAGAGTACGAGACCTGTGGAACTATGGGACGGTGCTACTGAAGTCCCTGTACTACAACGTCCTGACCAATTCAGACACGGTGCTCGACTGTGTCTTTGAGCCCATCTACTGGCTGGTGGACAATATGACCCGCTGGTTTGGAGTGGTAGGCAGAACAAAATCTATTTTCTTTATTTATAGTTTTAGGAACAGAAATACTGGGATAAATGTTTATAGTTTGGATATAAACACTGATGTCTACGGTAGTGATCAAAATGGAGCAAATCACCTTTTAAAAGCGACTTGATGCTTCAAATTACATTGTTACACCAGTAGGTGGCGACAAGTGACTTAATAAAGTCCCTATATTTGTCACTGGCTGTGTCGGAAAGCTTAAAACTGCATCAAGGCACGTTGGTATTATTGTTTTTTTTAAGTATTTAAGTATTTTTAATTAAAAGTATTTTTTAAGTTATTGGGTAATTTTTTTTTATTAAAAGGAATTAAATAATTAAAAGGGATTTAAGGGAATTGCAAAAAAGAAATAAGAATGGTAAAAGTTCCAGTTCTGTTGTTGTTATTATAGTTAAAAAAACAAAACAAATAGCCTAGATTCACTCACTTATTTGTAAGTCTAATTATGTCAAAAACACTTCTTGTCGTGTCATATTCAGTAATGAATTACATTAATTATATCATACTAATCGAATAATAGCATGTTTTCAATTAAAAACGGTGAAATATAAAATGTTGTAGTTGTCATCATGGATATTACTGTTGGATATAACAGTCATCAAATATTAAATGTTTATCTACTTACTCGCCACATAGTCTACTCTTTCACTGCTAAAACTAAAGCATTGGAGTCGCGCTCATCTTTCTGTGAACGTTAAGCTCCGCCTTCTTTGATTTGATTGGCCAGCTCACTCATATTGACAGTGATGAGTGCTGTTAGACCAGCCTAAGAAACTGTCAGAACCTCTAGATAACCTCAAAATGAAAATCTATTCGGAGTTGTGGGAGAATCATGATCTCTATTTTAAATTTTTGAATTTAAAGATTCTCAGTTGATCCAGATTCGTGTCTGAATGTGTGTTTAAACTTTAACAGCTCACAGGATTGACCATTTCTAATCCCTCATCTGTGTTTCCTCTGTGAAGGTGTTTGTGTCTCTGGTGATCGTCTTGACCAGCTCCATCGTGATTATCGTCTATCTGTGCATTCTTCCCATCATCTTCAGCACGTATCCCGTTCACTGGATCCTCTGGCACCTCTGTTACGGCCACTGGAACCTCCTCATGCTGGTGTTCCATTACTATAAAGCTACAACCACGTGTCCGGGTTTCCCGCCACAGGTGACTGAAGTTATTTCACATTTTTTTCACATTATTTTACATTTTAAGTAAGCTCTGACCAAGGCGAAGAGCCGAAATCTCCTATGTATAATAAATAAAGTGTTTTAGATTGTAGACCTTTTCTGTATTCTTACATTTTAAGTAAGAATAAAAGCACAAGAATTGGGTTCTGGAAGTAAAAATCACATTCATTTTGGGAAATTATTTTTTTAATAACTTATAAACTGTTAACGACAGAGCTACGAGATTGTTAATCAATGGCATACTTATTTTAAAATCGTGTTTAAAGGGATAATTCACCCAAAAATCAAAAATTTGTCACCAACAGATCTCAGCCCCCATTGACTACCATAGTAGGAAAAAAATACTATGGCAGTCAATGGGGGCCGAGGTCTGCTTGGTTACAAACATTCTGTGTTCAGCATAACAAAGATATTTATAGGGCGAATAAATGATGACAGAATTTTCATTTTTGGGTGAACTATCCCTTTAACAATGTAATTCCTGGTGAAAAACTACATTACCCATGATTCTGCAATAAAAAAAAAAACATTCAGAAAATTAAAATAAGCAAATTACTCGGTCCAATCCTGTGAATGTTGTAATCGAGTCTCCCTATGCTCTTAATCTACATAGATATTTGTATATATGCAATAGGCTATACGCACAGTTACTTCCTGGTTGTGGTTAAGCCAGCTCGGGCATTTCCGGTGAACTGTTAAATGTTCATTCTGTAGACACAAAACCATCAATGGTTGACTTTTTAATGTTGTATTCATATTTTAATGCAGTTTTCACATTTACCTAATTTGCCAGTAAACCAGTTTTATTGATTGCAATAAAGACGAAGCTAATGGGATCGTTTAAAAACGCTGTCTGTAATTAGACACACACACGCATTATTTTCTCCAGCACTTCAACTGTTATTTTTAATGTGATGAACACAAACATTATCTGTTCATCCTTCTGAGACTGTCTCCGTTGTAAAACCGAACGTTTAAAAATGTAGGAAATTCAACATTTGATAGAAAAAACCTATTTAAAAATAAAAAAGACAATAATTACCACTTTAACCAGCAGGTGGCGGCAGAGCAGCATTTATTTGCACATATATCAGCCATTTCCTCTAATCGTTTTTCACTTAGTTTTTGACTAAATATTAAACATTATAAAATAACTAGGTTTAAAAACACATTTTTCAATGTGAAGTATGAAATACTCAAAAAATCTGCTGAAAAACAATAACTTTTCTTGTGAATGAATGACACAGAAAGCGAGCGCCGCTCTCTCTTTATAATCACAGCAGCTGTCAGTCAGAGCGGCACAAGATCAGTGATTTCAGCACACTTTATTCAATTTATCTGACTAAAGTGCACAATAAATATTTAATTTTTGAAGCTTTTTTTCACATAAAAGTGTGAAAACTGATGGTTGAATTGAATTTAGTCGAGGAGGAACACTGAGGAATGTCTTTATTTATTTATTTTTAATGCCGTCTTGTGTTTGAATAACTAAATTGATGCTATGCCTGACTATTTAAGTGACTATATTCTGATTATAAACTAAGTATTACACTACTGATGCTCAACACACCAGTAAATGACTCTCACCGGAAGTTTCCCAGCTGGATTATATTAATGCGGAATCTCTAAAGAACACTCTGTGCATATAGTCCATATATATGTATATAAATATTTGTTTTTAATTTGATTGTCATGGGATTGTAGTTCTTTCCCTCATTAATGCAGTTATGCTCACAAATGTTGTACATTTGTCTTTTTGTCCAGTTTTTGTAATGTTGCCATCTCATAGACTTTTTAAAACATCCTTATGAAAGAAAATACTTCCGGAATCAAGTCCGCAGAAAAAGTAGACACACTGTGGAACTCTATTGGCTGATATAGCAACTTTGGCTCAACCAATGATGAGTTGGGGGTGGGACTATCTGCTTTACCAACCAATTAAAAATTTAGTGAAGCTAGTGGCACTTAAGCTTCAACATTTTCTTTGCAAAAGCCATTTCTTTGCCTATCCATTCATTGTGTGCTTTTTATTTTCAATTTTTCAACATTTCGTTAAGTGTTTGTTGCATGCTTATGTCTTTTGCTTTAGGAAAAGAGTGATATACCAACTGTTACAATCTGTAAAAAATGCATAGTTCCCAAACCAGCAAGAACTCATCACTGCAGTATCTGCAACAGGTAAGACAAGTGACCAAACCGAAGGCGATATAAGAGAATCTGACTGTATGTAGTTAAAGTTCCCCTCTAGTCAATCATTTGATCCCTTAAAACTCATCCTTGATCACTAAAATTACATATTTAAATGTTTATTCCTGTGAAAAAAAATTAAAATAGCTTGAATGTAACCCGACACTCTTGCTTCATTTAGTATGCATGAGACCATGAATATGCAAATTAGCCCCGCCTCCACTCACTCACACCAGCTCACATTACCTGATCCACTTGCTCAACTTTACTGTAGTAAATGCTACACGATGGCAAGTGTAAATACTGGTTTAATTCAGCCATATATGTACATCATATACATAATTCACCCGCTATATTGCTAACATACACAAATTTTAATTTCAACAGAAAAATATACCAGGATAACCTGCTTCACAGCATAGTTAATGATATGCTAAAGCCCACCCACACATTGTATCATGTATATTGCTCATATTTTATTTTCTCCATCACAGATGTATTTTGAAAATGGACCACCACTGTCGTATCCTTGTGAAGCAGCTAATAAATAAAAATGATCATGTGACATTGTCCTGCTGTGGTTTGCGTCTTAACTGACCTCTCAGCCTGGTTGAATAACTGCGTGGGTCATTTCAACCACCGTTACTTCTTCAGTTTCTGTCTGTACATGACCATGGGCTGCGTCTACTGCAGCATCAGTGCCAAAGACATGTTCCTGAACGCCTATGATGCCATCGAGGTGAGTCAGTCTTCACCAATCTCGACTTCCTGTTGGGGTGCCTTTAATTCAGAGACACTTACAAGATCTGAAAGCTTTCAGAGGATGTGGTTCTCTTCTGCTCACCAAGGCTGCGTTTATTTGATCAAAAATACAGTGTGAAATATTATTGTTATTTAAATCGGCTGTTTTCTATGTGAATATATTGTAAACTTTAATTTATTTCCATCATTACTCCAGTCTTCAGTGTCACATGATTCTTCAGAAATCATTCTAATATGATGATTTGCTGCTCAAGAAATGATTATTATCAATGTAAATGTAAATAGAATATTTTGTATATTATAAATGTTTTTACTGTCACTTTTGATCAATTTAATGCATCCTTGCTGAATAAAACTATTAATTTCTTTCAAAAATAAACCTTTAAATCATCATAATGAGAGATTGTTTTATGGTGGGCTTGTGTTTGTATTGTTGTTGTAGGCAGGCAGGTATATGGACATTCACACACAAGGGGAGCTGGTCCCGGGGGCGGGGCTAATCTATATCCCATTCCTGCGGCAGGTAGAAACTACATAGAGGCTGCAGGTGCATGCTGGGCGAAACTGCTAGAGGGCATTTGTAAGGAAGTGTTCCGGGTTAAATACAAGTTCAGCCTGTTATTGATTTCCACAATTAAAGGTGCCATCGAATTGAAAATTGAATTTATCTCGGCATAGTTGAATAACAAGAGTTCAGTACATGGAAATGACATACAGTGAGTCTCAAACTCCATTGTTTCCTCCTTCTTATGTAAATCTCATTTGTATAAAAGACCTCCAAAGAACAGTTTCACATAACAGTCGGGATCATTAATATGTACGCCCCCAATATTTGCATATGCCAGCCCATGTTCAAGGCATTACACAAGGGCAGCCAGTATTAACGTCTGGATCTGTGCACAGCTGAATCATCAGACTAGGTAAACAAGCAAGAACAATAGCGAAAAATGGCAGATGGATCGATAATAACTGACATGATCCATGATATCATGATATTTTTAGTGATATTTGTAAATTGTCTTTCTAAATGTTTTGTTTGCATGTTGTTAATGTACTGTTAAATGAGGTTAAAGTTACCATCTTTTCTTACTGTATTCACGGAGACAAGAGCCGTCACTATTTTCATTATTAAACACTTGCAGTCTGTATAATTCATAAACACAACTTCATTCTTTATAAATCTCTCCAACAGTGTAGCATTAGCCGTTAGCCACGGATCACAGCCTCAAACTCATTCAGAATCAAATGTAAACATCCAAATAAATACTTTACTCACATGATCTGACACATGCATGCGGTATGAATGACGAACATCTTGTAAAGATCCATTTTGAGGGTTATATTAGCTGTGTAAATTTGTTTACGCAGTGATAGAGTCGAGAGCTCGGGCGGGGGCGGAGAGCGCGCGATTTAAAGGGGCCGCAGCCTGAATCGGTGCATATTTAATGATGCCCCAAAATAGGCAGTTAAAAAAATTAATTAAAAAACATCTATGGGGTATTTTGAGCTGCAACTTCACAGACGCATCCAGGGGACACCTTAGACTTATATTACATCTTGCGAAAAAACGTTCGATGGCACCTTTAATGCACTTACTATGGAAATCAATGCAAAACATTGTAGAGTAAAGTCTCAAGATTTAAAGGATTAGTTCACTTCAGAATTATTATTTCCTGTTAATTTACTCATCCCCATGTCATCCAAGATGTTCATGTCTTTCTTTCTTCAGTTTTTGAGGAAAACATTCCAGGATTTTTCTCCATATAGTGGACTTCACTGGGGTTCAACGGGTTGAAGGTTCAAATGTCAGTTTCAGCCAGACGAGGAATAAGAGTCTTATCTAGAGAAACCATCGGACATTTACTAAAAAAATATTACATTTCTACTTTTTAACCACAAATGCTCGTGCTGTGTGATGCTCCACGCATGACGTCATCATGTTGGAAAGATTTTTTATTTTTTTTTTTAGAAAATGGGCAATTTCTCTAGATCAGACTCTTATTCCTCGTCTGGGATCATGTAGAGCTCTTTGAAGCTGCACTGAAACTGTAATTTGGACTTTCAACCCGTTGAACCCCAGTGAAGTCCACTATATGGAGAAAAATCCTGGAATGTTTTTCTTCATTTCTTTTCCACTGAAGAAAGAAAGACATGAACATCTCGGATGACATTATGTGAAGAAAACTCAAGACTACAATGGAGGTGTTTCAGGGAGTTCAGAAACACTGATATAGAGAAGAACTCCCGCTGGAGGGACTTTGGAAACCTTTTTCATGCTCAAACAGCAGCATTACACACTAAAGAATGATGAATATGCAGAAAACCATAATAGGTGCTCTTTAAGACCAGTTAGTGTCAGTCTCTGCCCCGTGAACCTGCAGCCACAGATATGAATGTCTGTAGCAGCTTAGAATATTAGTGAAATGCGATTTGTAGAATTATTGGAGATTATTTAGTTAGTCCTCAGAAATGTTGTTACGTTAACTACCGTTCAAAGCTGTGGGGTCAGCAAGAACTTTTAATTAATCTCCATTAAAAAAAGGACTTTTATTCATCAAGGATGCATTAAATTGATCAAAAGTGACATTTATAATGTTACAAAAGATTCTATTTCAAATAAATGCTTTTCTTTTAGAACTTTCTATTCATCAAACAATCCTGAGAAATAAAATGTATCACAGTTTCAACACACATCTGAAGCTGTTTTCAGCACTGATAATAATCATAAAGGTTTCTTGAGCATCAAATCATCATATTAGAATGATTTCTGAAGGATCATGTGACACTGAAGACTGGAGTAATGATGCTGAAAATTCAGCTTTGATCACAGGAATAAATTACACGTTACAATATATTCACATAGAAAACAGCTGCTTTAAATTTTAATAATATTTTGCGATTTTTACTGTATTTTTAATCATAAATTCAGCTTTGATCACAGGAATAAATTACACTTTACTATATATTCACATAGAAAACAGCTGTTTTAAATTTTAATAATATTTTGCGATTTTTACTGTATTTTTAATCATAAATTCAGCTTTGATCACAGGAATAAATTACACGTTACAATATATTCACATAGAAAACAGTTGTTTTAAATTTTAATAATATTTTGCGATTTTTACTGTATTTTTAATCATAAATTCAGCTTTGATCACAGGAATAAATTACACGTTACAATATATTCACATAGAAAACAGCTGTTTTAAATGTTAATAATATTTTGCGATTTTTACTGTATTTTTAATCATAAATTCAGCTTTGATCACAGGAATAAATTACACTTTACTATATATTCACATAGAAAACAGCTGTTTTAAATTTTAATAATATTTTGCGATTTTTACTGTATTTTTAATCATAAATTCAGCTTTGATCACAGGAATAAATTACACGTTACAATATATTCACATAGAAAACAGCTGTTTTAAATTTTAATAATATTTTGTGATTTTTACTGTATTTTTAATCATATAAATTCAGCTTTGATCACAGGAATAAATTACACTTTACTATATATTCACATAGAAAACAGCTACTTTGAATTACAATAATATTTTTTACTATTTTTTTTTTTATAATATTTTTACTAGAATTTTTACTGCATTTTTGATCAAACAAATGTGAAAATTGACTTTTTTCAAAAACATTTAAAGCTGCTAGAAAACAGAAACAAGTTTGCATGGAATATTTGGAAATGTTCCACCTGAATGTATTTTAGATTTTCTATCTTATGTTAAGATGAAATGTTTAATATAATGTAAATTTTTTGGATGATACTGAACATTTTTTTGCCATGTAAATAGCCATGATGCTAACATGGCGTAAAAACTTAATAAAGAAACAAACAAAAACATTTAAAAAATCTTACCGTCCCTAAACTTTCAATCGTTACTGTCGGTTTAGGTTAGTTCTGACGACATGATGATCTTATAAAAGCGAGTCATCTGACCATTCTTCTTCTGTTGTTGTTTTGAAGAGCTCGTATCAGACGCCTCCACCTGCCTTCAGCCATCAGGAGAGGATGGTTCATAAGAGCCTCGTTTATCTGTGGGTGTTGACGAGGTAAGACTTATTATTACTTTTTCACATATTAGTCTTTAATGCACGTGTTTATTCTCTAACTTGTGTTTTCTTCTCAACAGTTCGGTGGCTGTGGCGCTGGGAAGCCTCACATTGTGGCACGCAGTGCTGATCACCAGAGGAGAAACCAGTGTGGAGAGACACATCAACCGCAGAGAGAGGAAACGACTCAAACTGAGGGGCAAAGTAAGGGCTAAGACACGAGTGTACACTTAAACATGCAATTTGTACAATTTTAGGAGGATCTATTTAGACATGCAATATAATATACATAACAGTGGTGCATTAACACCTGACATAATGATCCGTTTTTATTACCTTAGAATGAGTCATTTCTATCTACATACACCGCAGGTCCCCATGTTTCTACAGCAGCCCTAAACGGACAAACACTCTACAGAGCGCGATTCATCATTATGTTGTTCTTCTAAATCGTTTTTGTTTTTAGAGGCAGCTTGCACCGTCACTATACACACGTAGTAGTAGTAGTCTTCATCAGGTTTATTAGAAGCAGAGACCGTTCTTTGTTAGAAGTAAGAAGAAACCTCATTGCTTGACTGGCTAACGTACTCTCTGCTGTCATAGACGACAACATCTTTGTCTTGTGTCGGCCAGACGGCCACCGTAGCTTCTCCGTGTGCTTCGAAAGGGATTCAAAAGGTTGCAATTTGCAACCTCACCACTGGATTCCGCTAAAATATACACACTGCGCCTTTAAAAGCTGAAGTTTGTCATTTCTGTAACTCTAGCAGCACAAAACACAATCACAAAAATAAGTTTCCAAATCTAGGAATAATAATGAAAATAATAATAATAACAAGCCTGATAATAATGATTGACCAATGCTAATAATAATAATAATAATTAATAATATTAATATTATTATTAGTAGTAGTAGTATTTAAAAATGTTTTTTTTTTTTTTTTTTTTTTTACAAAGATGACATTATATAAAACTAGCAGCACAAAACAACTGCAAAAATAACCTTTTTCAAATATATTATTATTAATAAAAATAGTAATTTATTATTATTATTATTATTATTGGTGTTATTTATAAAAAAAATGTAATTTTTTTGTGTGTTTGGGGGGGGCGGGGGGTATTTAGATTTTGTTTTCAATTTTTGCTTTTCAGATATGAAGATTATATATATATACATTTCCAACAACTTTTTCATTTTACTTATCATTAAACTTAACAGCACAAAATGCAATTGCAAAAATAACAGTTTCCAAATCTGTTAATAATAATAAAAATAATAATAACAACAAAGCTAATAATGATTGAATTTATTTATTATTAGATTGTAATAATAATTAATATTATTAGTAGTAGTAGGTTTTTTGTTCATTTTTAAATGTTTTGCTTTTCAGAGATGACTAGCACCACAAATGTTTTCCAAATATATTATTATTCATAATAGTATTATTAATTTATTATTTTTATTATTGGTATTATAAAAAAAAAAGTTTTTATATTTTGTTTTTAATCTGCTTTTCAGAGTTAAAGCAGCACAAAATGCAATTGCAAAAATTCAAATTTCCATATATATCATTATTAATAATATTATTAATAGCATTGTTAATATTATTATAATTATTATTATTAAATATTATTATTTGGGGTTTTCATGTTTTTGTTCATTTATTTATTGGTTTTCATTTTCGTTTTTGCTTTCAGAGATATATAAAACTAACAGCACAAAACACAACTGCAAAATATATTATAAGAAGTTATTATTAGTGATATTAAAATTTTTTCTTCTTTTTATATATATATAGATATATATATATATAATTATTATTTTTAATTTTTTTTCCAGAGATGAAGTTATATAAATACATATATTTTGATGTTTGAAGATAACTTTTGTCGTGAACTCGACTGTATGTTCACAGATTTTCCGTAATCCATACCACCATGGAAAAATGAACAACTGGAGAAGGTTTTTTGGTGTTGAGAAGCAGAGGTGAGGTGTTTACCATATTATTACTCTTATTTTCCCCAATTTAGTTAAATCTGTACGTAGTAATAATCGCTTTCCCTGTCGTTCAGTGACTGGCTAACACGGGTTCTGCTGCCCTCCTGTCATCTTCCTCACGGGGACAGCCTGACGTGGGACTGTCCTGTATACAGGAACAACACCGTGGCGATTTGACGTCATGATGATCAGATCCGCTCATATCAGACTCTTAACACTGAAGGGGCTCTGCATCACCCCTGACCTTTACGAACGAACAACTGCTGCCGTTTAGGCCGTCTTATGAGGGTTTTTTACTGAAATGTGTGTTTACTGTACAGCGTGAGATCCTTGTGCCGAGTTCAAAGTAGTACTTGGTGCCAAAGACTTTGGTGACATCTGAGGAATATTTATATTTTTTATCTTCCAGTGTTGATCATGATGATTCATGGGAATCTTTGAGCTGTGTCCTTTATGAACTGTTTTTGAATGTCTAAACATTTCCAAAGTGGTCCATGCATTTTGTTAAAATGAAGTTATTTTACAATAATGTTTTCTAATGAACACACTGACGTGGTTTTAAATGTGAAACACACCTGTACAGATGTGTGACGGGCTCCAGAAGTCTGAGACCACTGGGGAAAAACATTGGTGTAACATAAATATTTTTTATTCTTTTCTAATTACATTTGTCTCGTTATAAATTATATTGTCGGAATTACAGACTCTTATATTTATACAAGAACATTTGTTTGACATTTTTCTAAACCCTAGAACTAAAGTTAAACACTTTTTTTTTAGCATTAGTTAATGCATTAATTAACTGACATGAACAAAGAACAATATTTTTACTGCATTTTTTAAACCTGTAATTTAATAAAAAATATTTCTCCATTTTAGTTTACAGTGCATTAATGTGAACAGATACAACTTTGATATTAATAACGTATTAGTAATGCGTATCAGTGAATGCTGTGGTAGTATTGTTCATTGTCAGTTAATGTGAACTATGTTCTCTGAATCAGAGCATCGTAGAGACATGGGGGTTGGCTTATATTAGCCAGCAGCCTTTGGAGTATCATCATTGGTAGCTGCCAAGCCACTCCCTAGCAACCAATCAGAGTACCCTAGCAACCGTTTAGCAAGACCTATATCTCTGCATCAGAACATCGTACAGACATGGGGGTTGGCTTTTTTGACTCGTGCTAGCAAACTGGACTTGCAATATACTACACATGCTAGCAGTGAATAACTACATGCTAATAGTGATTAGCTTAGGGTTTAAACATGACAAACAAGTAAAAATGTGTTAGCATCATGCTAGTAGCATGTTAATTGTGTTAGCATCACGTTAGTAGCATTCTAATCTTGTTAAAAACATACTAACATCATGCTAATCATATTAGCATTTTGCTAGCATTATGCTAACATGATTAGCATCTTGCTAAAAACATGCTAACAGTATGCTAAGGGTGTTGGCATCATGTTAAAAATGTTAATCATGTTAGCAAACATGGTAATCATGCTAACATCATGCTAATCAAGAGTGGCGAGTTTTGCCACTGCAAGCACCATTCACATTTTCTTCAGGAAATGTACATCCACGAGAGCGCCAAAGTTACACTATAACTTAAATATGGCCAAAGTCCCATTCAAGGAAAGTCTGTTCACTAGCCAAGACCAAGTCCTATCAATTTGAATGGGGGAATCCTATAATCTCAAAAACTGCTTGGTGAACTCACCATTAAATCAAACCAGCAACAAAATCTGACATGAACTGTCCCATAAATGTGGTTTCTTATGCTCAAATAGTGTTAAAAAAAGTGTATTTTTCTGGCTAGACGAGCCGATGCGCATGTGCAGTCCTTAGCACGAGTAAGCAGCGACGCAACGACTTTTACTTAGAAGGCGGGACTTATACCGCCATTATGCGTTACAGTTTCTCCCATTCATAACTAATAGGAGTGAATCATCTTTCTATTCTATAGTCTTTTTTTATTATTATTTCTATAGTCTTTGATATGGCTCTGCTTTTTCTTATTTACGCATATGACAAGTGACTTATATACGCATATTTCTCGCAAAAATGATCCCGACAGGTCTAAAATTTAAAAACCCTTAAAATAGGTTTATCATAGTGAATCTTTTGTAAGACAAAAACATGTTTTGGAAGAATTATTGATAAAGTATTGACTCGTTATTTATATTCTGTTACTTTCAAACAAAACAAAGTTACATAGTGTATCTTTAATGTTAACAAATACCTAAGTTTTAATCATATTTTCAGTAACACTTTACAATAAGGTCTCATTTATAAACATTAGTTAATGCATAAACCAACATGAACTATTATGGAGAAATATATACTTTACAGCATTCATTATTGTTAATTAAACCATAAACAATTGTATTTTTTATGTTAGTTCAAAGTGCATTAAATAACATTAACAGATACAACTTTTGATTTAAAAATGGTTGATGTTAACAAATGAAATCTTATTGTAAAGTATTATTTGCAGTTTCCATGTTTTATATCCAGTATGTTCTCAGACTTCTGGATTCCCCAGAAATGTAAGCAAGCTGAAAACAAGTTTTGTGCTATCTGTGATAATGAGAAATCAGGTAATTTTGTCGTATTCTGTGCGTACGTCGGGTTCACATTAAGGTCAGTCCAGCACATACTGTACAAATGAACTGGTGTGATATAAAACAGCAATAAAAACAACAATTTCCTACTGGGAAATTATAATACAAAGCAATGTGTACCTTCAATTCAATGCTAAAGTCTCACAATCTACACATTTACAAAAAGTTTTATTGACAGGTTATTTGACACTTAAATATTGTTTATATTCTTGGCATCAGTTTAGTCAATTAGACCTTTAAAGTCAGTCTTGTGAAAACGGACAACCAACCAACATCGTGGCTAACGAAACGCATCAGTTCAAAAACACTGACATTAGGACAGTCGTATCAACAGCACATTCAAAGAGCAATCTGGATTCTAACATCCCTATAATAATGAAACGGCATGATTGAAGAAATGATAACAGCACACGGTGCGCTTTACTCTGGCGATCTTGATTCAGCATCTGCTGTTGAAGGTCCATCTTGACTCGAGCAGTTCTTGGCTGCTGACTGTCTGTTCAGCCATTGCCGTGTCATATCATTAAAAAAGAGGATAAGGGAGTAAAATCAAAGGCTGTGAGCGGTGATCCATCTGGGCCGTTCCCAACGTTAACATCTGTTCATCTTCCACCGGGGCTTCCTAACAAAAACCTACGGATGAGCAAAGCAACATTAGATGCGGTCGGTCAGTGAAACCTGAAGGTCATGCATGGACGTCCGCCTCACCATTCCCCTCGAGCCGCCACAGCCTCCTTCCTCACCAGCCTCTTTGTGTCGTCCAGAGGAGCAGCAAGAGCTTTCAGCACTCTGGCACGGAACGGCAGGACCTGAAACAGGCACCAAAACTGATCAAATCTGTGATTTTTAAAGTCAACATGATTTATTCTTGGAAGTCATCTGAGCTAAAGCCCTAAAACCAGCTTCTCTTACCATATGTTCAGGCAGGCGAGAGAGAGCATGAACACAGCGGAGAGACGCGATTCTCACTTTCTGTCGGAGTGAAGATAAAGTCAACATTAGGCAAGCCCCGTCAGATTGACTAGAATCTAGGGCTGGGTATTGACGATTTTCACGATTCGATTCGATTACTATTCACATGCTTTCGATTCGATATCGATTATTTTGGATGTAGTATTTCAGTTACAGCACATGGCAAATTTTCTAGAGGACAAAAATCTCTCAACTAATGCTGTAAACTACACATGAGAGTCAGCTGGTGCTACTATAATAATACTGAAGGTTAAATTAACATATTTATACACAAACACTTAAATTACACTCAATGATGCTATTATAAATAAAGTTTAGAACTACATGATCATATTTCTACTCCGATTTGTTGTTTTTTTTTAAATATAAACATTCAAGTCGCGCCTGATTTATTCAAACATGCATTAAATATTGAATAACATTATAATGAATATGTAACGGTGCATAGCTATATTTATCTTTCTAGAGCACTTTTCTAGCTGACTAATGAGTTTATGGTCACTGAATGTGTTTTTCTGAGGTAAATGTGACGTCACGTGACATTGAAGCTGTTTTATTGAAGTTGAAGCACTGATTGAGCGATTACACGAGACATGATACGGATTTCAGTAAGTTGTACTGTATATTTTAACATACCTTCAGATGTTCATGTTTATTTCGCTGTAACTGGTATTAAAGCGGAGGAGAGGATGATCACATGCTTCTCTTTAACTGAGGCGCTAAAGCGATCCGTCACGCCACATTAAACAGCGCCAAAACGGTATTTATTTTTTGAATCTCATAATAAGATGGACGTCATTTGAAATCTGAGACTTTGCTCCATATCAAAAGTAACAAAGATTATTGCGATTTATTGGATGGGAGGAGCTACATATTCTGCTCATTCATCAACTGAAAACAGACGAGACTAATCGATTCTTGGGATTTCAGAATCGATATCGGTTCGTAAAAATGAGAATCGATTAAAATTTTTTTTTACCCAGCCCTACTAGAATCAGATGCAAATGCTCTCTGCAGTGCGCTGTTACGTGAGGTACCATAGCAGGGCTGGTGGCGAGGGCCAGCAGGCGGGAGAACAGCGCCTCCAGCTGGTTCTTGAGGGCCGCCGGGGGTTCCAGCAGCACCGGCTGCAGGCAGGACAGAGTGGACAGCTGAACCGCCTGATCCGGACACGACAGCGCCTCCAGCAGGAGCGGCAGCAACTGGCAGAGAACAGCACACACTTTACACACTGCATATCAGAGAATACTTCTGAAATCATTTATCTGAGCAAATTCAACTCACTGCAGGAAGCTCTGTGAGCTGGACTTCTCTGGGAAGATTATTGACGATGTGTGACAGGGCTTTCAAATAACAAGACTTCTTCTCTGTGGAAAAAAAACAAAAAATATTTACAAATTTTGTGATAAGATTTTTTTTTCTTTTTTTTACAGTTTTTTTTTTTGAAAGGAGAAGTCTCTTCTGCTCACCAAGGCTGCATTTATTTCAAATTAAAACAGCAATATTATGATATACCAGTAGGTGGCGCTGTGACGATACTGTGCATGTACCCCCAAGTCATGCCTGTAATGACATATACTGTACCAAGTTTAGTGTCAATACACCAAATCATTGTGAAGATACAGCATCAAATCCATTTTTTGAGTGTTCGCCGTCAATATGTTGACGCATTTCACAAGAACGGATTGGCCGATCAAAAATCGTTTAATTATTACAATTTAAAATAACTGTTTTCTATTTGAATATATTGTAAAATGTAATTTATTCCTGTGATGCAAAGCTGAATTTTCAGCATCTTCGGTGTCACATGATCCTTCAGAAATCATTCAAATATGCTGATTTGTTTATTTGTATTCAATTATTATTAATAGTAGCTAAACTTTTTTTTATATATATAAATCATGATACATTGTTTAAGTATTCTTCAGAAAAAGCATTTCTTTTTCCAAATAGAAATTTTTATAACATTATAAATGCCTTTACTGTCACTTTTGAGCATTTTAATGCATCCTTTCTAAATAAAAGTATTAATTTCTTTTTCGTTATTTAACATTGATAATCAAATATTTCTTGAGCAGCAAATCATCATATTAGAATGATTTCTGAAGGATCATGTGACACTGAAGACTGGAGTAATGATGCTGAAAATTCAGCTTTGATCACAGGAATAAATTAGTTTACTATATTTTCAAATATAAAACATATATTTTAAATTGTAATAATATTTAGGGGTTTTGGTATTTTGGTTTGGTATGTAGCATGTACTCACACTCCAGGCATAAAGTTATTAAAAGATTTTTGATCGGCCAATCGGTTCTCATGTAACGCGTCAACGAATTTGATGGCGAACACGCAAAAATGGATTTGATGCTATATCTTCACAATGATTTGATTTATTGACACCAAACTTGATACATGTCATTACAGGCCTGACTTGGGGGTACATGCACAGTATCGTCACAGCGCCACCTACAGGTGCCGAGATAGGAAAAAAGGCTATTTTTGCTTATAACTTTTGAATGCCTTGTCCTAAAATCATGAGTATGGCCTCCTTAGATTCCTTGAGGCATACCGAGTAGACCGATGCATGAACGTATCGTTACAAAACTCAGTATGAATCATCAAGACCATGTTCTGAGAGGACCTGTAAAGTTTTAGGTCAGCGCCTCCTAGCGATCAAGAGATATAATTTAAGTTTAAAATTATAAAATATAAAAATATAAGTTTACAAAAATGCTTATAACATGAAAAATTCAACATACTGTCATTTAACTTACATCATTAGATTTGTTGGCTTATGCCGAATCCTACGATACCAAATTTGCCATATTCTACCATACTTAAGTGTCCGCCATATCGAATTACAACTCATGACAAAAAGATTTTTTGTTGTTTTATACTGCATCAACAAATTTGACTGCAAGCACGCCAAAATGGATATGCAGCTGTATCTTTGCAAAAGTTTTGTGTATTGACAGGAAACTTGGTACATGTCATCACAGGCATGACTTGAGGGTGCATGCAGAGTTTCATCATAGCACCACCTACTGCTCAGAAGTTATAAACCATGATATACAGTTGTGTTCAAAATTATTCAACCCCCAATGCTGTAAATGGTTTTAGGGAATTTAGTGTACATTTGTAATTGTATTCAGAATGAAATCCTACAAGGACTTCTTAAAGAACCATATGCAACTAAAATGACATCAATTAGTCTTGTAATACAGTAGTAAATGTTTCTTTTGTGAATTCTTCATTGACACAATTATTCAACCCCTTAAAGACTACCACTCTGAAGAACAGAGGTTCATTGAAGTGTTTTCAATCAGGTATTGAAAACACCTGTGGATGTCAGGGAGCAGCAATAAAGCCTAATAAGCACCAATTGGGCAGCTTTAAAATGACTGTGATACTCAGCTCCTTCTAGCCATTTACTGGTGTGGTTACAAACATGGTGAAGTCAAGAGAATGGTCCAGGAAGACAAGAGAACAGGTGATTACTCTTCACAGGAAGGGCAATGGCTAGAAGAAAATTGAAAAGATGTTAAACATACCAAGAGACAGTATAGGAAGCATCATTCGCAAATTCAAGGCAAAGGGCACTGTTGAAACGCTACCTGGTCGTGGCAGAAAGAAGATGCTGACTTCGACTGCTGTGCGCTACCTGAAGCGTAGAGTGGAGAAAAGTCCCCGTGTGACTGCTGAGGAACTGAGAAAAGATTTGTCAGATGTGGGTACTGAAGTTTCTGCTCAGACAATACGGCGCACCCTGCGTAATGAAGGCCTCCATGCCAGAACTCCCAGGCGCACCCCCTTGCGGTCTCCAAAGAATAAGAAGAGTCAACTGCAGTATGCCAAAAGTCATGTGGACAAACCACAGAAGTTTTGGAATAGTGTTCTGTGGACTGATGAAACTAAATTAGAACTGTTTGGGCCCATGGATCAACGCTATGTTTGGAGGAGGAAGAACAAGGCCTACGAAGAAAAGAACACCTTGCCTACTGTGAAGCATGGCGGGGGGTCAATCGTGCTTTGGGGCTGTTTTTTCTTCAGCGTGTGCAAGGTACCATGAATTCTCTTCAGTACCAGGAGATATTGGATGACAATGTGATGCAGTCCGTCACAAACCTGAGGCTTGGGAGACGTTGGACCTTTCAACAGGACAATGATCCCAAGCAAGTCCACTAGAGCATGGTTGCAGATTAAAGGCTGGAACATTTTGAAGTGGCCATCGCAGTCACCAGACTTAAATCCGATTGAGAACCTCTGGTGGGACTTAAAGAAAGCAGTTGCAGTGTGCAAGCCTAAGAATGTGACTAAACTGGAGGCTTTTGCCCATGATGAATGGGCGAAGATACCCATAGATCGCTGCAAGACACTTGTGTCAAGCTATGCTTCAAGTTTAAAAGCTTGTTATAACTGTAAAAGGATGTTTTACTAAGTACTAAGATTGAATGTCACTTGGGGGTTGAATAAAACTGATAATGATGTGAGCTCAGAAAAGACATTTGTGGTCATTTCATTATAAATGTTATGTTATATTTGTCTGACCTACACGTGCCTCTTTGATTTAATTGTAAGTAGGATGACTGAATGATCAAAATCAATGTCAAACCGACCAAAACAATCAATTTCAGTGGGGGTTGAATAATTTTGAACACAACTGAAAGTGCTTTAACTGATGTCACTTAAACAGCTTGATCCTAACCTCATGATTACAGATGTCCACAAATATTTCCTTTCCTGCCCTTATTCAGCTTGACCCCGGTATTGCTGCTTGCAGCTATATTTCACAATTTTTACTATATTTTTGATCAAATAAAAGCAGCCTTGCTGAGCATAAGAGACTCTTTCACAAAACATTCAGCAGTAGTTGTAGATGCAAAGCAAGTAGAGTGATTTCATCATATTGGTTGTGAAGGCAGGAAGTGGTAATCAGGTACCCTGCTCTGCAGAGTTGAAGCCTTTAACAAGTTTGGTTGAGTTTTCAGCGAAAAACCGCTGTCTGTACATGATGCGCACATCTGCGTGGCAACTGCGATTGAGCACATCTGGCGAGTCGCTCATGAGGACGCAGAAGCCGTCGGCCGCCTGAGATCCTAATTCTGGGTCACTCAACAGAGCAAAGAGCTGAAAGACAAGTGAAGGATGGAGAGACCACTCAAACACTGAACCTCGGAAAAAAATGGCTAGGAAACAATTTTTTTTTGGAAGAAATAAATCCTACCTTGTCAGTCAGAGCTGTTGATAGCGGATGATACCGTAAGAGGAGGGCTTTGGCCACCTGTACAAAAAAAAAAATGAAAAAAAAAAATTATAATTGAATTATAAATTATAATTTTTAATGTTCTTCAATATGCATGTTTGAATAAATCTGTCAAGTTTTTATGACAGCCATTTAAATCTTTATATTTCACAAAAACAAACTGGATACAATTGTGATTTTAAAGTAAGTATTTTAACTTTATTATTATAAAAACTTCCTTGAGTGTAATTTAAGTGCTTGTATACAAATCACTTTATTTTAACCTTCAATATTAGAGTAATCTAGTACAAACTGACTCCTTGTATAGTTTATAGCATTAGTTGAGAGATTTTTTTCCTCAAGAAAATTTGCCATGTACTGTACCTGATATCTATCCAAAATAATCTATATTTAGTTGAAATCAAATCGAATCATGAAATTTGCATCAATACCCAGCCCTACTCTATATGTGTGTTGATTAGTGTTTATATGTGAATAAAAGCCCAAATTTTATCTGTCCAAACAGTGGAACAATAGAAGACTGAAATGGAAAAAATATTGGCAACCGTCTTGACATTGTCATTACCCAGAGCAGCAGTGTGAACACTTGTGTTCGCTGGGAAGAGGAAACGTTGTCCAGCTCCACACTGATCCTCTTCAACACTCTCTCCAGCACTGCGTCAAGAGCTTCACCTGAACACACACACACACAACAGATAAGGTAAATCAACTCCAGAGCTCAAATAACTTGTTCATTATTCCAGTGACCTACATTGATAGAAAAGAGGTCAGTGGTTCCCAACCCAGGCAAATCCATCTGAGCGCTTGAAGTACATCATAAATGGAATGGGGCATCAGTTTACCATCAGAAATGTGTCGTGTCACGTCACATATTAATATTTTGTGTTCAATTACTTACTTGTGTGGCAAGTAGCCGCATAATAAAAAGGGATAATTTCACAGTATCACTCTGAAGAGGTTTCTTTTGCAATCTGCTGACTGTACGCTAGCCCACTTTTTATAACTCCCATTGGTTTGGGAACCACTGCATTAGGCCATGTAGCACAAAATTCAGTGCATGTGATTTAGGAAGAAGATCCTGTGTATACCTGCCGGCCTCTTGTTGACCAAACCAGCGAAGCATTTCGCAGCAAACGTGTAGGAGAAGAGGTGTGAACACGTACAGCTCAGATCTTCCAACTGGACCAGAAGCGTGTCAATCTCAGGAATATCCACCTGTTGTGCAAATGATAAAATTAAGATCTTTTGCAATAGCGACAACCATAAATGCAGAAATCGCATTAAAAATATTTATTTTGTGTCAGCCAATGGCAAATGCAGTCCTTAGTTTCTATGAGAGCTGGAGCTTCCCAAACTTGTATTGAGAAACACTTATAAACCTGCTGTTGCTTTAAGGGTTTTCTGTGGTTTTCCATCTTAAAATGGTTCATGGAAACATGATTCAGTGCGTTGTATGTTGTTATTAGTAGTAGTATTATCTTTTAATAATAATTACTATTATCTATTTTTTTTTTTTTTTTCAGAAACTCTGAATGACCAACAATATTTTAAGCACCACCACCAGTCCTAAGTTCAGTTAAAATTACATATATGCATTCATACATGGTTACCAAGTTTTAGTTCTAATTAATAAAGTTCTATCATTAAATAGTGCTTGATTATCATAATATAATGCTTGATTGACTGCATGTTCAAATATATACACTACCGATCAAAAGATTGGAATCGGTACGATTTTTAATGTTTTTAAAATAAGTTTTGTCTGCTCACCAAGGCTTAATTTATTTAATTAAAAATACAGTAAGAACAGTAATATTGTGAAAAATTATTACAATTTAAAATGACTGTTTTCTATTTGAATATATTTTACAAAGTAATTTATTCTTGTGTTGGCAAAGCTGAATATTCAGCATCATTACTCTAGTCTTCAATGTCACATGATCCTTCAGAAATCATTCTGATATGATGATTAGTTCCTCAAGAAATATTTGTTATTCTTATCAATGTTGAAAACAGCTTTTTTCAGGATTCTTTGATGAATAGAAAGTTCAAAAGAACAGCATTTATCTGAAATACAAAGCTTCTGTAGCATTATACACTACCGTTCAAAAGTTTGGGGTCAGTAAAAGATTGTATTTTTATTTTTTTTAAAAGAAATTAAAGAAATTTATATTTTTTTCAGCAAGGATGCATTAAATCAATCAAACGTGACAGACAACATTTATAATGTTACAAAAGATTAGATTTCAAATAAATGCTGTTCTTTTGAACTTTCTATTCATCAAAGAATCCTGAAAAAAAAAAATATTGTACACAAATATTTTGTACAATTGTACACAATAAATGTTTCTTGAGCAGCAAATTGACATATTAGAATGATTTCTGAAGGATCATGTGACACTGAAGACTGGAGTAATGATGCTGAAAATTCAGCTTTGATCACAGGAATAAATTACTTTTTAAAATATTTTCAAATAGAAAACAGTCATTTTAAATTGTAATAATATTTCACAATATTACTGTTTTTACTGTATTTTTAATTAAATAAATGCACCCTTGGTGAGCAGACGAAACTTTTAAAAACATTAAAAATCTTACCGATCCCAAACTTTTGAGCGGCAGTGTGTGTCTGTGTCTGTGTATATAATTATATAATTTTATATATATATATATATATATATATGTGTGTAGAGGGTTGAAAGAAGAAAATATTAGTATTGCAAGAAGAAAATATTAGTATTGCAATTTCAGTTTGTATTTTTAAAATAAAATAATAAATTACTATTATTTTTATTATTATAGTCATATTTAGAAACATCCATAAATATTACTATTGTAATTTTATTGTTGCTGTTTAATGTTGTTTATTGTTATTATAGTTGTCTTAAATACTAGATTATTTTACAGTGAAATGTTACAATAAAAATATAATATATAATGTACATAATTGCCATTACTATTATTTTATATTATATTTCTATTGTAATATTTCACTGTAAAACAAAATCTAGTATTTAATAAAAATAAAAATAATGATAATTATTATTATTAATCATTGCTGTATAATCATTAAAAAATAAGCTTTTTGATTTTAAAAGTTGCATTTTAAAACATAATTGTTTTTTATCAGAAATAAAATCGCAACTGTATTTTTTCCCCAAATAGTGCAGCCCTACAATAAAGGACTTATTCCGATAAGAGCATATGGTTTAACTTACGCTGCGTGGAAGAGAGCAAACACAGGCCATCAGCAGACACACCAACTGAGACGGACCCCGAGACTCTGCCTGGCTCTGTGGGGAAAACAAACAAACCCTCGAATCATCAACAAACATTTGTCAGAAGCTGCTGCTAAATCAGTACTGATGATCCGAGAGACCATCCACCACCATTCACATGAGACATGTTAAATTCTTCCAGAACAGATTCTCATATCGAAGTTGAGCTCAATTAATCTGGATTGGCAAATGTAAACCTGACGGTTGAGTGTGATTGATCTCGTCACACCTGGAGCAACTGGATTTGGGAAGGGAAGGCATTCTCCGGCAGAAAGGAAACATCACCATCCAGGAACAGAGAAACAGCCTGGGCGGCCATGCGGGACGCTGACCTATAAGAAAACAGTAAATCTTGTATTGAAAATTGTACATAGGGCAGGGTTAATCACAATGATTAATCTATCTTCATTTTTGATGAACTGATAACAATTCTAAACTCTGTGCTGTTTTCAGTTGAAGCTTGAACAAAACTTGCCTAAACATTATTTGTAGTGCGACTCGTTTGTCTTGTGGCGCTTAAATTGTTTAAAAGCATTTGTGTGAATAAGAGCATTAACATATAATGTAACGCTTGCCAAATTATGATGGAAAAACATATGCTGTGTTAATAGTGTTAAATATTTTGAATTTATATATAACTGTGGCTTGTTCCCCTGGACTCACCCTGATTGTAATGCAGCACAGGCTGTGCTGATGACCGGAACTAAAGCAGACAGAACGGCTTCATCTGTGAGTGGACTACTGCGACCTGTTGAACAAACCCACAGTTACATCTACAAACAGCACAAACACTTACATACACCAGAAAGTCATGACAAACACTGACCAGAGTCTCTACTCTGCAGCGCTGCCTGTAAAGCCAGTCCTAGAAGTCGTGGAATGATGTTGTCATGGAAGAATTGTCCGATCTCCTCAGCGTCATGCGCGTGCACTGCTATCCTCTGCAAACTGATGCATGCAGCGGTCACTTCCTCCATGGAGAAACTACAGCTACCTGAAAGATGAACAACATGTTTCTGCATTATATCAGTAGATCATGTACTGCTTTGAAACAATCTGTATATGTATAAAGTGATATATAAATAAATGACTTGACTTTGTATAAGAATCAAATAATTTATCCATGCGCTATACTGCCAAATGTATTGACCAAACAGCAACCAGATTTATAAAATTACAGTACAATTACAATTTGTCCTGCCAGTTTCATATTGAACTGAAAATATTTTAATATTTTTTATCTCATCATCATCATACCAAAAGATCTCTTTGCACCATTGCTTAGGCAAAGTATCTGGTCAATTGCACTAAAATCCTTAAAGTGATATGGCTTAGTGCACTTAACATATCACAAAATGCTGCAATATTATTAATATATAGTTGACAATTGTGTTTCAGAATAAAGCATAGCACTGTGTTTACTTCCATGCGAGCAGTTCATGATCCAGCATTTTTGGGAATGCAACATGCACGACTTTATTTTCACAGCCACATATTTTCTAACATTTTGTGGATGGATGTTTAAAGCGTTTCACTGGGTTTGTAATAAGAAGGATTTGCATATCTATTCTATTGTTATAGAAATATATTAGGTCCTCCAGGGTTTAACTCTGCGCAAGTGAAGAAATTAAAGGGATAGTTCACCCAAAAATGAAAATTATCCTATGATTTACTCACCTTTTTCAGACGAACACAATCAGAGATATATTTAAAAATATCCTGGCTCTTCCAAGCTTTATAATGAGGGGCGAGATTTTGAAGCCCAAAAAAGTGCAACCATCCATAATAAAAGTAATCCATACGGCTCTAAAGGGTTAAAATAAAGGCCTTCTGAAGCGAAGCAAGGGGTTTTTGTAAGAAAAATATCCATATTTAAATCTCGCCCCCCATTCACTACCATTATAAAGCATGGAAGAGCCCAAATATTGTTTTTTAATATAACTGATTGTGTTCATCTGAAAGAAGAAAGTCACATTAAGTCATATCATGATTCCTTGTCCCCAAATTTAAGACCTCTTGAAATGATAATTAAGACTTTTCTTATACCATTTAAGACTTTTTATGGCCCTAAATTTGATACAACTGACTTTTTAAGGACCCACGAGGTCAGTTTTTCAAAAATGATTATCAGAAAAAAAAAGCTTGCTGTAAAAAGGTACCGTGTACATGAATGTGTACCTGTGTGGGCTGAAGCCAGCACCTGTAGCAGAACGGGAGCGCTTTCCTGCACAACACTGAGCTGAGATGACACAGACGCCACCGCCGTCACACACCGCTGACGGACAGCTGCGTTAGACTCTGCAGAGAAAAGAAGTCCCAGATTATCCGTTAAACTGCCATGGATGATGTTCATGTGTCTGTGCATGATGTACACTGGGTCTCACCTGACAGGATCTCTTCCTTCAGCCGAGGAATCATCCTG
Organism: Chanodichthys erythropterus; assembly: GCF_024489055.1. Lineage (NCBI taxonomy): Eukaryota > Metazoa > Chordata > Actinopteri > Cypriniformes > Xenocyprididae > Chanodichthys > Chanodichthys erythropterus. The sequence continues at coordinate 23,524,669 of NC_090239.1, forward strand.
GAGATGAAGGCTTTGGGATGCAGATGAGCCAGAGAGCCTGAACACTCCACTACAGCCAAACTGAGAGACAGAAATGTCAGTGAGGGAAAAGCTTTAAAGGAATGATTCAGGTAAAGATGTAAACACATCCTGTGATCTCCCGTGTGTGATAACTACCTCACTTGAATATCTCCTTCCTCCAGAATGAGTCTGGTCAAATGATCTACAGCTTTCTCAACATCTGTCTGAGCCAACAAGCCTGCAAGGAGCAAAACAAAAGTGATGTCACACACAACATGAGCATGAATCATTTGACCGTCCACATTTATTCAGTGTTCAGCAACTGTTATTTGCTTCAAACTTCGCCTGAATAATGTCAAGACAAGGCAGATGTAGACCTGTAAAAGGATTCTTGATATCTTAAATACGGTTGCTATAGCAACACGTCAAACTTTTATAATATTCTTGGGTGTTTTTGAGGCTCCTAGCATGCTTCAAATTGCATGAAACTCGACACACTTAAAGTTGTTGGCCAGTTGACATGGGCAAAGCCTTAGAAGTGGGCGGGGAGAAGGGGCTCTACAGCGCCACCTTTTGACAAAAGTTGGAGGGTTAGCTTACCTACAGTCAACAAAATCCTGACATATATTGTTCTCATCAAGCCGGACAACTTTCTAATTTACAGTCATTAGCTCCGCCCAACAGGAAGTCAGATAATTTTGGTTTGAATGTGAATTTTTTGAATAATCAGGCTCTGAGTTAAGTACTTCTCTTAGGGGATTCATGCAATCGCCACCAAATTCGGTCAACATTAAAGAAAGACACTGAAGATGCTAAGATGCAAACGATTATAGGATATCTCTAACAGTGTTGCCATGGCGAGGGATTAAATTAAGGACAAAAACCGGAAACAGGAAGTGTGTCATATCGTGTAAAATCATTGTATGATTTAAATTAAATTAAGATCATATGTTGCCCATCATGCACAGGATACCTTAAGCCACTGGGGTGGCGGTGGCGCTTGGGCCCGTCATCGCTGCTTGCAGCTATATATTTAACTTAATTTTTTGATGTGCTTTTGTCATTTTTATTAGTTATTTTCCTTTTAAATATTCCAATTTAGGATAAATTTATTTTCATTCCAGTTTTCATTTAAGTTCAGTTTTTGTTTTACTTCCAGTTTTTATTAATTCCAATTAGTAAATTTAGTGCTTCAACTTCATCTTATTTAAATTATTTACCAAGACAACATTTCTAACATTTCTTTTTGTTTCGTTTTTCATCTCATATTTATATTTTATTTCAGCTAAATTCTCAGAAAAAAAGAAGAGTTTTAGTTAACGATAATAACCCTGCTGCCCAACCGTGGACTAGTTATATGGACGAAGTAGAATAAATTAATTTCTGGGCTTTTCAGAATTAAAGGCAAACTTTGCAAATGGGTCGTTTTAAGCAACTGGGCAGTACAAACTATTTTTAGAAGGAAAATTACCAATTCACTGTTACTTGGAAGAGAAAAGGTTACCCAATCATAACAAACGTCATTGACATTTAAAAATACATTACATCAGAGAGACATACAACTACATTAATGTTTAATTTTAGTGCAAGAATGAAACATAGGTAGGCTTCAAAAAATAAACTGTTCAAGAAAGATTTCTGATTATTATCAGTTGAAAACAGCTTCATATTTTTGTGGAAACCGTGATACATTTTATTTTCAGGATTCTTTGATGAATAGAAAGTTCAAAAGAACAGCATTTATTTGAAACAACCTTTTGTAAGACTATAAATGTCACTTTTGATTAATTCAATGCATCCTTGCTGAATAAAAGCATCAATGTCTTTCAGAAATGTAGTGTATCCACTCACCGGGCTGCTGTCCCAGTGCAGTAAGCACACGTGTGGCTGTGACCTGCAGACCGGCACTAGACTCCGCCAGCGCAGAAAACACCACGTTACACAAAGACTGCTGAAATGCAACCAACACACTCTCCTCTGTGTACATGCAGGAGACAGAGAGAAATGCATCAACACTGTATATTAAATAAATACTTAAAACCTGTTATATTAAACTCTTTCCACCAATATGCACATAAACAAAGTTGCAAAAAGTCTTATGCATGAGATCTAACGGTCTCAGTCACTATGAGTCTGGAGCTGAACGTGTTTTGAGCATGTTATCTTGTCACATACCGCCATCTGCAGGCCGGCTGAGTGGGGTGGGCTGCACAAAACCCTGCAGAACCTCCAGCAGGGTGCGCCGCTGAGCACACTGTATAAAGATACGGTCAAATTAATTATGCATTACAACACAGTGTGATTGTGTAAAGACACTGGCTCACTGGCTATGTGAGTGTTTCACTCGCATTTGCAAATGTAAAATGTATTTAGGAGTATATGTGCGAATAAAGAAAATTCAGGTCCACAAAATTCATTAAGTTTGTTTTATGGTATAACAAACTTATTTTAATATGTCTTAAATTTGGGGATGGAAAAACCAAATAAATATGAGCACTCCAAGTTTCAAAGTAAAAAAAAACGTTATATGTATAACACAATATGCGGTTTCAGAGACATTCTCAATCAATGAATAAGAGCATACTAGAGCAGATGCGTTTACTTGCTGATCAGTCTCGTCACATGACCACTAAACAGCCAGTGAAATGTGCTTGAATTCAACGAAGAACACAAATGTCTCTGTGATTTAAACTAGTTTAAAGCCATATGAAATAGGCCCTATTGAAATCCGTTTTATTTTTTCCCAAATTCCGTTTTTTTGTTTTTGTTTTAATTTTTCTGGATTGCGTTTTTTTTTTTTTTTCATTTTAGTCTTTTTGGACTCCATTTTAATGGTTAAATTACATTTTAGTAATCAAAAAGCATGTCTCATTAATTGAAATCATAAAATTTAACAACAATACATTAAAAAGTTAGTAATTTTTAGGGGCCCTATTTAATACTTTTTTTTTTATTATTCAGTTTTATTTTTACCAAATCCTGTATTTTCTGTTTTAAATTGCCTGGATTCCATTTTAATGGTTTAATTAAATTTTAATAATCAAAAAGCATGTCTAACCAATTGAATTTATAAAAATAACAAAAAGAGTAGGGCTGCACGATATATCGCATGAGATTTTCACGCGCATTTCGTCAGTAAAGCCGGTTCCCTGATTACCGTTAAATCTCCATCACCTGCTTTCAAATGGAGTGGCATTTAATAGACAGAGCCGTAGATCGCTGAAAAGCCACGCAATATCGCGTTCATTATCGAAGGCGATTCATCTGCGATATGAACGCGATATTGCGTGGCTTTTCAGTGATCTACGGCTATGTGTATTAAATGCCGCTGCATTTGAAAGCAGGTGATGGCGATTTAGCGGTAATCAGGGAACCGGCTTTATTGATGAAATGCGCGTGACAATCTCATGCGATATATCGTGCAGCCCTAAAAAAGAGTTTTTTTTTTTAATTCCTACAGAAATTCTGTGTTGTGTATACATTTTTCTGGCAATCAAATGTCTTTTAATCTTTTAAAATAATCTTTATCAATATGAAATTAAACCTTTTTCCAAAGTGCTGCACAACTGAGCGTTGCTGTTAAAATTAAAACAAGAAAGAAATGTGATTATTCATAATAAAGTTTTCATAATAATTTATTATTATTATTAGTGTTAGTATTATTACATTGAGACGTAGCTAAATTCTACTGTACAACAGTAATATATTTCTGTCACAATTTCTTCAAATTCAAATTAATCATTCACACAGAGACAAGCAGAACATGCAGGATTCATATTTTTTGCGATTTAATATTCACAGACACTAGTCTATATTGTTATTTGATTTAAGTGCACTGACCTTCTTTTTATTTATTCATCAAAAATTCTGTGTTATAAAGTAAATTCCATTTTTATGACTGAATTCCACAATTTTGTCCATGTTTTCTCCATCATGGAAATCATAGGGCCCTAAAAATTAAGTGTCAAGCGATGTGCAGAGAATATTGCTTGAAGAGAGTACCTGCGTCCTGTTATTATACTGCTCCAGGAGGGCAGGAATGACGGCAGCCGACACTATCAGACTCGCTCTGTATGAGGCTCCGGCGGCGGCCTGCAGGAGTTTGGCACTGGGCCACACCAGCTTGAGGTCTGGCTCGCAGAGATGGTGCTGACAGTCTGAGAAGACAAGGCATGATGGTAGAACAAGCCTGGGCGGCACTGACACATGACTGCGTGTGAGGACAGTTATTCCTTTGTCTGGATTATTAAAGAGCACCTATTATGCTTTTTTACATGTTCAACTTTCTTTAGTGTGTAATGTTGCTGTCTGAGCATGAAAAAGTCCCTCCAGCAGGAGTTATTCTGTTTCTGAACTCCCTGAAACGCCTCCATCTTGAGTTTTCTTCACAATATTCCTCATTTAAACAATTCATACGCAGAATATAGGGGCGAGTTAGTTAGTAGTGTGTTGAAACTGGCGGTTATTGTAAGGGGCGGGACATTTCCCAAACACCAATCACAACACACTGCTCCAGCCGACCAATCAGAGCACATTGTGCTTTTCAGAAGGAGGGGCTTCATAGAGACAGGAACTAAACAGAGCGTTACTGAATCAATCATTGGCAGATACCTTTGAGGACGAGGTTTAGGAACACCTGCAGGTAATCCTCAGAGTCTGAACTGAGCACAGAACGGGACAGACAGGACGTGAGCGCACTGAGAGCCGACAGACCGGCGGATTCCACCCTCTCACTGGCCGTCTGGAACACCTACACACAGGAAGTGAACTCAAAGATCACATGTACCACACAGCAAAGTTTTCTAACGGTTTATGCCACACACGGACACCCAGATATAATGACCAATATGCTTTCATGTGAAAAAGTATATTTTTATCTTGAATATAAAAGAGAATATTTTTTATGTTTTTTTGGGAAATATTTACTATCTAATAAGTTGACAATACTACTGAAAGAAATTATTTTATTTTAATTTATTTATGCATTAAATAATCAATTATTATTTTACAAAATTCCTGCAAAATACAATATCCAAGTGATTGTATCCACGATTTGACTGACGTGAGACAAAACAAAAAAAAATGTATTTTTGTAACAGCAAGATAATATAAATTATTTATTATTATTAATTATGCAAGTAATAAATCACTTAAGTGGAAGCACCTTTTTGTAATTGCAGTATTCAGCACATGCACATTCAAGCTTTTTTAACAATTATAAATATTAGGGGGAAAAGGTTAATAGTTTCTCTACTGAAATACTACCATATATGAGGCATTAATACAGAATTAATGCTGTTGCAGTTTGTCCTGTAAATAAATTGAGCTGTTGAGGTTTTTTAGGCCAAACTTTGCATAAACTCTGTAGAGATTTGGGTCAAACTTTACATTAACGTTGGGTTTTATGTATTATTGAAGATATCCAGCCAAGAGTAGGGCCCTATGAAATCCATTTTATTTTTCCCCAAATTATGTTTTATTTTTTTCCAAATTCCGTTTTTTCTGTTTTAATTTTTCTGGATTCCGTTTGTTTGTTTTAATTTATTTTAATTTTTTTTTTTTTTGACTCCATCTTAATGGTTAAATTATATTTTAGTAATCAAAAATCATGTCTAATTAATTTAATTCATAAAAACAGCAAAATGTAATATTTCTTAGGGCCCTACAATAATATGAAATGTATAATATGAAAGGGCCCTATGAAATGTTTTTATGTTTGTTTGTTTTTCAGAAATTCTGTGTTGTGTAATTTAATTTTTCTGGCAATCAAATGAAGGCATAAAACTTTAATTTAATTTATCTTTTTTTAAGTGCTACACCACAGAGCTCTAATATATTTCAGTCACAATTTCTTCAAGTTAAACTGAACTTTTATTTTGACAAGTTGCAGTGAGTTTATGATATGACGATAGTTTTTCTGAAACTGATATGAAATGAAATCGTTCTCTCATTAGTGCTTGATATTCACGCATTACCCATGCTTGCAGACTATATGCATCCTAAAGAGAAATTACACATGCTTCCTTTTGTTTTGTCCCAAAAAGCTGATTCCAGAGATTATTAGCTGCAGAAAAGCATGTTTTTTTCATTTGAAACTTCAAATCTTGGCATAACGTGGTGGGAAAGTGTTATACAGAGCAAACTAATATGAGAAAAACACCTGTGAGTTCCTGCGTCTATTGTTTTATGCCGTTCTCTCTTACCTCTCTTCGTATCGAGCTCCAAAGGCCTGGAAGGAATTCTGCCAGCTCTTTATGAGTATATGTCAGACCGCAGGCGGCCTACAACACAGAAGAATAGTGTACAGTTTATTTATAGCACACCAAGACATGTTTTTAGGTAACGCTTTGTTTCGACAGTCCACTTTAGACATTCTACTGACTATAAGTAACTTTGCAAGTACTTGTTAACTTATTCTACTAACCCTAATTTAAGAGTCTACTAATACTCTAATGAGAGTTTGCAAAGTTAAATATAGTTAGTAGAATATCTAAAGTGGGCTATCAAAATAAAGCGTAACCGTTTTTATTGTTTTATATAAGATAATTTCAGTCTCATATTTTCATTCTCAATCTTGAAGCAGAATCAATTGTGAAGAACTGTAATCCAGTCAGTGAAGAGTCTGTATTGTACCAGTGTCTGCAGGGAGTCCACTTTAGCACTCTGAACATCTGAGTCCAGCTTCTCAATGATCAATGGTAACAGAAACTGTCAAAGGAAATGACACAAAACACAATAAACAAACACATACACAAAAGTTCCATTCATTGAGAATATTTGCATAATTTCCAGTCTACTGATACACACAGCCATTGAGTATAATGCCAAACAAAGGCTTATTTGAGTTGAGGTCTGAATTAGGTTTAGGTCCTACCTCAGCAAACCGAGACGTCCCAGTAAGAACAGCCCGTAGAGAAAGAATAAGATCTTCCTGTGTGATCCCATGAGGATCATTGGGTGGCTGAGGAACAAAAATAGAAATCCAGTTATCGACATGTCAAGTCTTTGTACAATGACCACGAATGCTTGCGAACACAATCTTATTCCTAAATGACAGCGAACCGGCTATATGTGTATTAAACCATTGAAAAATGTGGTCACGGCGAACATTTAAATCTGTGTTCTGATCCAGAGAGAGCCGTTGTCATGTATAGGTTCGAAAAAGCTTTAAATTACCACAAATATTTAAATTATCACAGAAGTACTGGGGTAAATGTTTATAGTTTGGATATAAACACTGATGTCTACAGTACCGATCAAAATAGAGTAAATCACCTTAAGTAACTTGATTCTTCAAATAAAGATTGTATCAATTACATATTTACACCAGTAGGTGGCCACAAGTCACTTAAAAACTGTATTTTTTATTGAATCATTCAAGACATTCCTTCAAAAATGCTGATTAGTAATGAGTCTTTATGAGTGAGTCACTGAATCATTTTTTAAATTAAAATTTTTCTAAATCACATTTTCTAAAAAAAAAAAAAAAAAAAACATTTATAATGTTACAAAAGATTATATTTCTAATAAATGCTGATCTTTTGAACTTTCTATTCAAAGAATCCTGAAAAATAAAACATATAACTGTTTCCACAAAAATATCAACTGATAGATCGAAGTGCTTACAGGGCTGAAGTCAATGGGGAAATAACAGGACGTCACTTCAAAGAGTTCCTCGACAAATTTACCTGAAAAAATTAAAACACTGAAATCATTGACCAAACAACTTCCTGTTGTGAATTGTCAAATAAACATAAGACTTTTTTATATTTAATTATAATTAGAGGTTGACCGATAGTGGATTTTATCAATGGCGATTATCAGCCAGTACAGGAGCCGATTATCGGCAAGTACAGTAACCGATTATCAGCAAGTACAGGAGCCATTATCGGCAAGGACAGGTAATGATTATCGCAAGTACAGTAACCGAAACGATCGGTTGATTAAACGTTTTTTGGCAGGTACAGTCCAACCTGTACTGTTTTATAATGAGGAAAGCATCTGCGCAAAACAGTACAGGTACCGATTATCGCAAGTACGGTAACCAATTGTCGGCAAGTACGGGAAAATGATTATCGGCAAGTACAGTAACCGAAACTATCGGTTGATTAAACGTTTTTTGGCAGGTACAGTCCAACCTGTACTGTATTATAATAAGGAAAGCATCTGCTCAAAAGTGTACAGGTACCGATTATTGGCAAGTACTGGAGCCGATTATCGGCAAGTACAGTAACCAATTATCGGCAAGTATGGGTACTGATTATCAGCAAGTACAGTAACTGATTATCGGCACGTACTGGAGCCGATTATCGGCAAATACGTGTACCAGTTACATGCAAGTACAGTAACCGATTATCGGCAAGCAAGGGTAATGACTGTCGGCAAGTACAGTAACCTAAACTATCGGTTGATTAATTGGTTATCGGAAAGAACAGTTAAAAATGGAATCTTATTTTAAAGTGTTACCATTTCATATAAATCCAAACAGTCATGCTTAAAGATGACCATATTTAAATATCTACACAAAGGCCAGAGCACTGAAATTACATAAATGTATATTACATGTATATTCTCTCACTTTATTTGCTTCTATTTTAGAACACTTGTTGATTATATAATCAAAATAACTAAATATGAATCGCTGTTATGATAGGAGGAAAAAAAGAACTGAAATCGAATGCATTTCTGATTTGTTTATATGTTTGTTTTTTTTTGGCTGCAGGAACAATTTAACCAATTGTTCCACCAATCGGCTATCGGCGCAAAATCGATAAATCAGTCGACCTCTAATTATAACTGTATTAAAAAAAATTAAATACATAATTATATTATACTAACATTTTATTATACATTAATTGCATTTGTTATATTTGCAATTCCATTGTACACTAACCGAGATCGTAACCCCTGTGAATGATGTTCCTGGCCACCTGGAACGCTAGCAGGAGGTTGCGTGGATCCCGTTCTCCATCTACTGACTGCACAAATCCAAATGTAAAGTCTGCACCCAAACCTTTGAGCTCTGTGGAAAGGGAGATGTTTGAGCACTGTTGAGATAGTTTACACCAATGCTGTTCCTGCTCTTCTAAACACAAATGCATTAATAAAAAGGCGAGAAAGACTGATTGCCGGCATTCCTTACCTTCCTCTCTGGACTCCATTAGACTGATAAGGATGTTGTAAACACATGATCGCTCAGCCAGCATCAAGGACTGTTGCAGAGAAATAAGGGAGGACAACAAAAACTCGCTTAAAAAGAATTTCTGTCTAGATACTTGTGACATAAGAGCAATAAAGATGTCAACTGGTTATCTGTCACTACACTGGCATTGATGCACATGAACATGTCAAATAGCAAAGACTGAAATATGCCAATAATGTAACATTAAATATTATTTAACATAACATTTAATAAAACTCCAAGAATGACAATCAGTTACAATAGGCTGAACATGATAAATCAGCAACTTGTATGAATTTAAAGCTTTTCAGGACTTATTAAGAACAATGTTTAAATAGAAAATTTATAATATATGATATTATGAAAAATAAAAAAACAAAAAAGTTTGGGATATGTTTTTTTTGCAATAAGACTCTTCTGCTCAGACAGGCTGCATTTCTTTGATCAAAAATACAGTAAAGATTGTGATATATGATTGTAATATAAAACAGCAGTTTTCTATGTGAATATAAAGTAAAGTGTAATTTATTCTTGTGATCAAAGCTGAATTTTCAGCATCATTACTCCAACCGTATCAGTGAACAGCTGGCTGAGACATCGTCTGAGTGAAGTGTATTCATTCGGACTGAAATATTCACCTGAACATGAACATCCTGAAAGATGGATCTCAAAATGGACACAGCTGAACCAGGAGGCAGAACTGAGCATTTTGTCTGAAAGGAACCAAAAATTAGAAATATTAAGGTGACTATGACTATAACAGATCATTAATAAGCAAAAGTACTCTGACTTACCAAAGCCCTGAGTCCCTGAAGAACATGCGGCGTGATCACATAGTGATCCTTCAGTCTGTTTTCATAGAAAGCTAACAGGACCTCCACTGCAAACAAAACATGCGTCAATAGATTTTCAGTTTAGATCATAATAGATTATTAATGCAGCACTGATAGAATTAATTCAAAGAACAGCTATTCAGAAATCGTACCCTCCCTCTCAGAGAGGCAGCTGTAGCATTCCTGCAGGACTAGAGACAGGAGCTGAACTCCTCTGCCACGCGTCTGATGCTGAGAGCTGGTCAGACTCAACCTGCATGGAGGAATCGAAATTAATAAGTTACAATAAAACTGAGAGCTGCCACAATCACCACTGCAGTCTGAAATCTACAGCTAAAATATCAGACATTCATGCAGCACTACAGTTTGAATACTAGAGAAAGGCAGGAGGAGGATGAAAACACAAACTCAGCTCTCATAAATGTGTGACGTTATAAAAGAATATAAAACACTTTACCCCAAAGCTTCGACCAGCTGGAGAATCGTGAATTGCCCAGTCTTGACACCTTAAAAGAGACATGAACTCATGTTTAACCCTGTAAAGTCTGGCATATTTTTTTTTATATAATCTAATGTTTTTTTAATGGAAAAGTTTATTGAAACTTTAAAAAGTACCCCACAGATCATTTATTATAGCTTGTCAAATTTTCCCCTATTTGGGTGTGAGCAAAAACACGGCATTTTTGTGTGTGTCCCTTTAAATGCAAATGAGCTGCTGCTCCCGCCCCCTTTCCAGAAGAGGGCGGAGCTTTAACAGCTCAACAACAACAAAGCTGGAGAATCTCACGCAGCCAAAATGAGGAAAGTGTTCAGCCTTACATTGTTCAAACCGGAGTCGACACTGATGGAAGAAGTTACAACTTTTAGACGTTTCTGAATGGTCACGTGAACAAGATGGACGTTTTTACTATTATACTAAAAGGCCTTTACTTGCTAAAAAAGTATGTGGGTCATTGACAAATAAGGTTTTTTAAAGTGTAAATAAACAAAGCAATGGAGATATAATTAATTTTGAAGTTTTATTAAGTGTTAACAATGAGATTATGTGGTTTTTATAAACAATTGTGTATAAAAAAGGGATATATGACCGCACACTCAACTTGCGAATAATTTATTCTAATAAACTATTCGCAAGTTGAGTGTGCGGTCATATATCCCTTTTTTATACACATTTGAATTTATCTCTTTTGATTGGCACCTCAGACGGTAGTGCGTTTTTGTTTTCTTTTTTCTAAAATTTTATAAACCATTAACACTGATTTTGTCATTTTTTACAAAATTTGTCACCAAAAGAGTCATTTGGTTTAACTAAAATTTCGGTTTTACCGAATGACACTTTTGGTTACGCCGAATGACGATATTTTTAAACAATGCTAACAGGCTGATATCTAGCAAAAGGGCAAACAAATATTTTATATTTAGTTAGGGATGTGCAACGATTAATCGTTTGCAAAATAAAAGTCTGACTTTGCGTAATATATATGTGTGTTCTGTGTATAATAGTTATGTATATATAAATAGACACATACATGTATATTTTTAAGAAAAATGTTAGATTTATATATAAAATATTTATATTTACATGTACTATAAAATATATATAAACATTTATTTAAACATGCATATATTTCTTAAATTTATACAAGTATGTGTCTGTATTTATATATACAACAGAACACACATATTACGTAAACACAGACTTTTATTTTGCAAACGATTAATTGTTGCACATCCCTATATTTAGTACAAGTTTTTAAAATATTACAACATTTTCCATGTTTTATGGCGGTTGTACCGAATGATCTGATGTTTCGGGACATGCGTATGAGCAAGACAAAACATTAATTTTTCAAATAGTTAAGAGAGTCCATTACTTTGCTTCATGACTATGTGCTCCTTTGCAGGTGTCTGAATGATGTCATATCCTGTCACATGATATTGACCACATGACTTGATCCAAAATGGTCTCTTTATATTGGTTACTCCGAATGACATCAATGAAATTCATTCTTTCTCATAACAAAACGACGACTTCTACACATAATTTTAATATCATTTTGCACTATGTTGATATATGTTATAAAATCAAGCCAGAATAAAAAATACATACATTTATTACATTTAAAGATATTTTAAATCACAAATGAAATTACTGTATTGACCTTTTGACACTTCAAAATCTTTAAAAAAAAAAAACTTTGTGTATTAAAACCTTCTGAATTCAATAAAAGAGATCCAGTTGTACTATCTTACATACTTTTGACATCATATCTTTGTTTTATTATTATTATTATTAAGGCCTTCGGACAAAAAATGACCCATAAACTGTCAACAAGATGACATAAGGCATGCAGGTTGATCATATTGATCATTTAGAAGCTTAAAACTCACGTATTAGATATAAAAGTGTAAGCTTTATAGAGTTAATGTACATAAACGCACTGAAGTCGGTCAGGTTCACACAGAAGGGCTCCGCTAGCAGACTAGCAAGGCAAGCAAACAATCCCTGAATAAAGAAAACAACGGCATGGCAACTCCTGGTTTGGAGGTATAATCAAGCAAAAACACTGTTGAATTCTAACAAAGGTCTGATGTGTGTGTTCAGCCGCTGTCAGTGTGTGTGAGAGACACAGGATGTGGTGATTAGCTCGAGACTCTCTCTCACACACAGCATCACACGCGGCGCTCGCGCTGCTTCTCTAATAGAGCTTTTATTAAGAGTCAGTGCTTAAAGTGGCAAGAAACAGCAAAGACGAGAGAGACCAATGAATGAGCTACCTGTAGCGGTGTCCGTGGCCTTGCTATCAACCTGTCCTGACACGAATTCTTCCACTAAACCCAGCAGCACACTGTTATCCGCGGCCATCCTGAAGAGCAGCCTGAGCTTCAAACTCAGCCGCGCATGCGCACAACAGCTGCGGCCATCGCGAGAGGACTGTTTTGCGTCTAGTTTTGTGTTAAAAAAATTAAAAAGTACATTTTCAGATCAGTGTTACATAAGGTAATATATGTTAAAAGATTAACGATGTAAATTATTTTTTCGGGAAAAAAGTAAATAAATAAAAATAAAGTAAAATATTGTAAGGTTCTAAATTTCAAAGTTGTAGAGTCAATCCAAAACGAGAAAGAAAAAAGGACAATGAAAATAAATAGCTATAAAATAAGATTAGCGGTTTTTAATATAATTTGCTTAAATTTTCTTATTCTTGAGAAGTGGGACAAAACAGGATGCAATATTGAAAAAAATAAACCTTATTCTCAGGCAAGTTAAACTACATTTATGTATCTTACATGTAATAAGCTACTGAGCAATGCTTTGATACAACCTCCCAACTTTACTCTTTTTAATCAAAATGTGCTTTTTACCTTGCCATCACTTATATTGTGTCAACACCGTCAGACAACAAAAACACAAATTAATTTTCACTCACATTATGCAAGACCTATAAAAAGTATAGTAAACACTCATTTTTACCAAGGCTGACAGAGGCCACAAAAAAATACTTTCAATATGTGTATATATATTTATTATAAAGATTTTCATTTGTGTTTCTTTAAATTGGACTGTGAAATATAACTTTAACTTTATCTTTAACAAAAATCAAGATGATTTTAACATTTCAAAACCCATTCTCATGTTAGCAGACAGATTACATTTTTACCTATGACCAACAATTCCTAAACAAATATAAAATATCATAATGATATATCAAAATATTCATCTGACGGAGTTGACACATCTGACGGTGTTGACGAAAACCTGACTTGTAGTCATGTTAACTATCAAATACTTGAATCAATCAATTACTCTATTAAAACAAACACAACAAACAGTGAGTATGTTAACAAAACAAAAATAATGACTTTATTCAACAATATCTGTAGAACCTGGAAGCGCTGAACATATAAACAGCATAGAAGAATGACACAGAAGCGAGGATACTGTTGAATAAAATCGTTATTTTTGTTTAGTTTTTGGGCACAAAAAGTATTCTCGTCTCTTCATAATATTGAGGTAGAACCACAGCACTTAAGTTGAACCACTTGAGTTTTAACAATGTCTTTAGTACCTTTCTGGACCTTGAAAGTGGTGATTATATTGCTGTCTATGGACAAGTCATAAACCTCTTGGATTTCATCAAAAATATCTTAATTTGTGGTCTGAAGGTCTTATGTGGAACGACATGAGGGCAAGTAAAGGATTAAAAGATTAGTTCACTTTAAAATGACAATTAGCCCAAGCTTTACTCACCCTCAAGCCATCCTAGGTGTTTATGACTTTCTGCTTTCTGACGAATACAACTGGAGAAATATTAATAATCACCCTGATGCTCCTAATCTTTATAATGGGAGTGCACAGAAACCACCTGTTTGAAACACAAAAAAGTGCATCCATCCATCATAAACATACTCCACACAGCTCTGGGGGATTAATAAAGTCCTTCTGAAGCGAAACGATGTGTTAAAAAAATATCCATATTTAACTAAGGAAGAAGCATTTTTAACTGTTAGAGTTTTACACTTTCTTCCTAAGTTGAATATGGAAGGCGGTCTGGCGGAAGCTAGATATTTTACTTCATAATGTGTTGAATATGAATATTTTTTTTTTACACAAATGCATTGCTTCAAGTCAGATGGACTTTATTAACCCCCCGGAGCTGTGTGGAGTACATTTATGATGGATGGATGCACTTTTTTGAGTTTTAAACAGGTAGTTTCTGTGCACTGCCATTATAAAGCTTATCGGAGCAGCAGGGTAATAATTAAATTAAGCCTAACTCTGCTAGAAGTGATGACTAATCCACAAAAGCAATATACGCTGTCAGGTCATATAGTTAGTATTAGTACAATATTAGAAAAACTATACACTATTTTATATTTAATATAATTAAAAATGACTTGAAAACCACAAAAATATGATGACTTCATGTTGAATGTCAACTCCGTCATTGGCCTGTCACCACCATCAGACAGAAAATCTGACGGTGTTGACACTGACGGTGTTGACATATTGGCATTTCTTTCACAAAACAAATGGAGTTCATGTAGTAGCCATTTTGTTTTCTCTGTTGATGCTATATGCTAATAGAACCTGCTTCAGGAGAAAAAAATAATCTAAAAATTTTGAATAATTTCCTCATGAATTGGAAGAGGGTGTTGACATATCATGGTTGTGACACAGGGAATATTAACATTAAGATTTAAAATATTCTAAAATTATAAAACTTACTAGAGCCTGTCTGACATTGATGTACTCTGCAGAGGTGGAATGTGGCAAGGGGGTCCCTCAGAGTGACAGCTGCCCCTGATATTCCCTGATATTATTACATTTTAATAAATGTCTGACGGTGTTGACAAAAAGTGGGGACACAACTTGGAAATCTTATAAAACATGCATGTGTCATTGAAAAACAATATTGCTCTGACATGAAATATTATCAAGTATTGCTTTTTATAAAACAAGCTTTTTCATCATTAAAAAAAAAACATTTTTATCCATTTTATTGCATACAAATTTTTGAACCCTTCTCTGTGGACACACTGTTTTAGATGTAGTGAGAAGACAATAAGTGTTATACATTTGATATAATAATGATAAAATTAAATTGAAGGGGATAATTGTGATAAATACTTTCTATTATTAATCCCTCATAACATTTAAAATAGAAAATATTTTTATTTTTAAACCTAATAGCAGTTACAATTGCTGGACATGTTTTGTCCCATCTCTCAAGAATCACACAGATGTGAGACTTTTGTAAAGTGCAGTCAGAGATTAATAAAGCCATCGTTTAAATATAAATATTTTCTGAAACTAATATTGTATGATTCTCAAATAAAATATCCTATGTGTTTTTGGGATTTATTGTATTTGCATTATTGCATTTAGCAAAAATTGTTTAGTAAGATTGGAACTATTTTTCCTTCTGCTCCGAATACATTCAAACTGAGAGATGCTAGCAGGGTTGCCAGGTTTTCACAACAAAAACCCACCTAACTGACCCTTTGCCTGGAGTTTGATTGACAAGTGATCTAACCAATCATAACACCAAAACCGCCATTTTGTCTGACAAAGCAGTCAGGAGTTAGAAGATTATGCTGCATTCACGCCACCTCGTATTTACCGGAATCTTGAGATAACAAAACGTGACGTTATATTCAGAGCTGTTCACGTCCTTTTGGTCCTTGAATTGGGAATAATGCGTTTCCATGGCACCACACTATCAACGCCTAAATTAATCTACAGCGGTCAGGTGGTACAGCGGCCACGTGGTACATCTGGGAGCTTTCAGAAAACTCCCAACTTACAAGCTGTAATTACGAACTCTACGAGAACGTGAATGCTTTTTACAAGCAGGAATCTCATAACTACAGGAATTACAGGAATGTCCGCATTTGAAACAACATTCCTTCTGATGTTCATTCATTTTTATTTGATGCTATAATTTATCCAGTAGGAAGAGGTTCACGATTCATAACGCTCTGAAGCTTCATGAAGCAGTGTTTTGAAATCGGCCATCACTAAATAAGTTGTTATTTTGTTTTTTTTTTGGTGCACCAAAAATATTCTCGTCGCTTTATATTAATATTGAACCACTGTACTCACATGAACTGATTTAAATCTGTTTTTTGTACATTAAAGGAACACTCCACTTTTTTTGAAAATAGGCTCATTTTCCAACTCCCCTAGAGTTAAACAGTTGAGTTTTACCGTTTTCGAATCCATTCAGCCGATCTCCGGTTCTGGCAGTACCACTTTTAGCATAGCTTAGCATACTTCATTGAATCTGATTAGACCGCCAGAACCGGAGATCGGCTGAATGGAGTCATTGGAAATGTCATTGCTGGCTATGCAGGCCTCACTGAGTTATGGGATTTCATCAAAAATATCTTAATTTGTGTTCCGAAGATAAACGAAGGTCTTACGGGTGTGGAACGACATTAGGGTGAGTAATTAATGACATTATTTTTATTTTTAGGTGAACTAACCCTTTAATGTTAAAAGCATCTAACGTGTGTTTGAATATCATTCTGCGTTCAGCTTTTTAGCTGTAACGAAAACAACACTGGCTAATTCACCTCAGATCTTGAAAATAAATAAATGCGCACAAGAACGTTCAAACTGTCGACTCAATGCGAGCAAACAAGTGTATTCTATGACAAAGATTGGTTCAGTCTCTCTGTATGTACTTTAAATAATGTTTAAATTTTGTGATATTTATGAATTTTACGAATTGTGTCTGCTGCGCTCTTGCTGAGAGAGCCCGCCCACACTCTCTACTGATTGGCTGTGGTTTTTGATTGATTTTATCGCCTCTCATTTTCGTGTCGCGTCTAATGC
Source organism: Chanodichthys erythropterus (assembly GCF_024489055.1). NCBI lineage: Eukaryota > Metazoa > Chordata > Actinopteri > Cypriniformes > Xenocyprididae > Chanodichthys > Chanodichthys erythropterus. The sequence goes on from NC_090239.1 coordinate 23,542,025, forward strand.
GCTGGAATCTTATCACATCTCGTCTGGTTAGGACACGGTGTTACGGGTTTGTAACAACATGAGAGTGAAGTTTCATTTTTGGTGAACTGTCCCTTTAAACGCTTGAGTGGAGTTTGGAGGCTCCATCTAGAGGAGGAGCTCTGGTGGAGTCACATGGTCAGAGCGCTTGCGCGCTAGTAATGTGAACTAGTAGGAAACATCAGTGGGGGAAAGGTGCGAGACTAGCGACAGATAAAGCACTCTGAGTCAGGTTTGCGACGCATAAATGTTTTGATATCATAACGCGAGCACGGAACATTCATTAAAGCTCAAATACTAGTCTCGCGGATGGTGTTTTAGACTGCATTTATGAGTTCAGGCAAAAGCTCGTGCTAGCTGCTGTAAGTTAGCTCGTGGGATAAAGCCAGAAATAACTAAACGCAAGTCTCGTGCCAGATAACCGATAGATCATCGCGAGCTCTCCGCGGGACCCTCAGTCTGGAGTTTGTTGAGTTTGGACTCGCTTTTCATTGGAGACTCCCTTTAATGTACTTACTGTTGACGCATCACCCATAGTACTGTAGTTTGAGTTTACGTTTTGGTGATGATAAAGCAGGAGTGTATATATCTGCTGTCTTGAGATGTGGCCTGCGTTTGTTTGACAATCATGGGAGGATGCGTGGGGAGAGAGCGCGCGGAGTCACGCGGACACGGCTCGAGGACGCAGAGGAAACGTGGAGGTGAGACTGTTGATTTAGACCTCCGTGATGCTGATTTGCATGTTTGTTTCCGTGTGTGGCATTCTTAAAAGCATGCAAATATCAGGTGTATTGATTTAAACTCGTGTGCAAAACCATCAGCCAAAAGTACCTTGTTATTATGTAAATAAATGCCACACATGTGAACTATAAATGGTAAGCATGTATCAAAGTAGTATCGGCTTGCCATCGTAATTGTTAAATATATGCATATGTTAACACAATCCACCAACAACAAAAATGTAATGGTATTGTACATGCATGATGTTTGTATTGATTGTAGGGATGCACGATATATCATAAACCAGCCGATATATGTTAATTTTTAATATTATCGTTATTGGCCCGATAAAAGAATTTCGCCGATATCTTAAAGCCAATAAATAATCGATTATTTACTTCAGCTGAAACGCTTTAGATGTGCATTGATCGCTATGATGTTTTTGAATTGCTTGAAATATGACTGAAATCACTTCAAAAAGGAAAATACAGTTAGGTTCGACATGTTCAGCGCAAATCTGTCATATAGACTACATAAAATTGTAATGAGAACATTATAATTGTGTGCTTGGGACATGACTTTTAATGGTGAGATGGTTTGTTTTTGTAATCAGGCTCTCAAAAATGATATAAAATTTGGATTTAGATTTATCGGTCAATATATTGGTTATCGGCTTTCAGATATAAAGAATTATCGGTTATCGGTATCGGACAAAATTTTTAGATTTATCAGCCGATATATATCGGTTATCAGCTTTTAAATATATAAAATTATCGCATCAGCCAAAATTACATGCATTATCAGCCAAACGCGCTCGTTCTCTATGATTTATCGGCCGATATATCGGTTATCGGCTTTAAAATATAAAGAATTATCGTTATTGGTATCAGACACAATTTTTAGATTTTAGATTTATCGGCTGATATATCGGTTATCGGCTTTCAAATATATAGAATTATCGGTATCAGCCAAAATTACATACATTATCGGCCAAACTCGCTCTCCTCTATGATTTATCGGCCGATATATCGGTTATCGGCTTTCAAATATAAAGAATCAACCAAAATCTGTGCATCCCTAACTGATTACCATGTAAATGCCATGTTATATGAATATGATAAGCATATACATATTACACTGTTTTTTTTATAATACAATTGCATACACAAAAAAAAACAAAAAAATCTCACGTTTTGGTGGGATTTACTATTTTTAGAGCAACAGACAAGGCCAACTGCAAAACCTGCTATGGTGTTACCATGATTTATCACATGACCCCATGGTATTGCTGTGTTTGTTGATAATATCTTGACACAAAACGTAAATGCTTACCATATTAATCAAAGTCACATATTACTGTTTTCCAGTGTATTATTTTGGAAGTGTTTATTTATTTTCTTAATGTGCAAATTTCAATGTATCGCTTAATCTTATTTGAGAGCAACATGTTGATTTTCTTTGTTGTTGAAGTTACATGTCTCTGCATTACATCCATTGGTCTCCAACAATCATTTTAATTGGTTTAAATCTTACAAAAATGCATTGCTTCCCTTCAGAAGGCCTTTATTAACCCCCTGTAGTTGTATGGATTACTTTTATGATTGATGGATGCACTTTTTTGGGCTTCAAAAATCTCACCCCCCATTCACAAAACCATTAAAAGCTTGGAAGAGCCAGGATATTTTTTTATATAACTTTTGTGTTTGTGTTTGACTAAAAGAAAAAAGTTATATACACCTAAGATTGCTTGAGGGTGAATAAATTATTGGCTAAATTTTTTTACATTTTTGGGTGAACTAAATTAGATCCAGCAGATAACTGGTGTTTACTAGCACTACTGCTTTACTTCATGTCACAGTATGATTTGTGCTGATTCTGAATCTTCTTCTTATGGAATTATATGACCATGTGGGCCCTTGGAAACATTCAGAGTTCTGATCATTATCTGTCTCCTATGTTATGCATCTTTTTTCCACTTGTATGCATGTTGGAGCCGGCAGTCGTTCTTGTCTCAGGGCATGTCCCTGCATGTTTGCTCCACCTGATCGGGTTTGTTGTTTTGTGCTTGCCATAAGCTGCAGTGAAATGTAATTGGGATAGAAAGATTTTCTTTCCATTGCAGGAAACCTTTACATCATGTATGTGGTCCAGTGATGACATCAGTGACCGTGACATGTGTTTGACTTCTATCAGTGAAAGTCTTGCAGTATCAGTGTATTGATTTAGGGTTATCTGTACTGTATCTTGCTTTAAACAGGAGATAAAATTTTATATTATATTATGCTATGTGACCATCGCCTGCCGAAAATGGAAAACGATCCATTTATCCAGTTCGGAGAACGTCTTGGACCAGAGTAAAGTTTGGGAAGTTTCTTAAATAACAGCAATTCATTCTCAATCATGTGTCACTCAACAATTAGACATCAGCCCTTTTTACCTGCAAGACTACAATAAAGAATAAATAGCACTTATTATTTAGGGGGAAAATTACACTTTTATTTTAGCACACTAAATAACTAAAACAGCAATATTAACAGAATCAGTTCATAAGAGTTATCTGTGAATCTGACTATGCAACTATATTGTTGTTGTTGTTGTTATTATTAGCAGAGCAAAGCTTGAGTAGTTCAAAACTTTTGAAAGTAATTATTATTACACTGATTCTTGAGATAAGGGATTTAATATTTATTTATTTTTTTAAACTTTGTAGACAAAGATCTCGGCTAATGAACCATGTAAGGGAACAGGTTTTTCTGAAAATGTACATTTATTCACTTCAGAACTTAACTTGTGTCCGTCAGACGCATTAAAAAGCATGATATTTTAATTTGATTCATCCAAAAACTGTGTAAACTGACGGAGTTGACATACATACTGACGGTGTTGACATACTGACGGAGTTGACATGCATACTGACGGAGTTGATATATATATATATATACTGACGGTGTTGACATACTGACGGAGTTGACATGCATACTGACGGAGTTGATATATATATATATATATACTGACGGTGTTGACATGCATACTGACGGAGTTGATATATGCATACTGACGGAGTTGATATATACATACTGACGGAGTTGACATGCATACTGACGGAGTTGATATATGCATACTGACGGAGTTGACATGCATACTGACGGAGTTGATATATGCATACTGACGGAGTTGATATATATATATATACTGACGGTGTTGACATGCATACTGACGGAGTTGATATATACATACTGACGGAGTTGACATGCATACTGACGGAGTATATATATGTATATACTGACTGTGTTGACATGCATACTGACGGAGTTGATATATACATACTGACGGAGTTGACATGCATACTGACGGAGTTGATATATATATATATACTGACGGTGTTGACATGCATACTGACGGAGTTGACATGCATACTGACGGAGTTGACATGCATACTGACGGAGTTGACATGCATACTGACGGAGTTGACATACATACTGACGGAGTTGATATATGCATACTGACGGAGTTGACATGCATACTGACGGAGTTGATATATATATATACTGACGGTGTTGACATGCATACTGACGGAGTTGATATATATATATATATATATATATATATATACTGACGGTGTTGACATGCATACTGATGGAGTTGACATGCATACTGACGGAGTTGACATGCATACTGACGGAGTTGATATATGCATACTGACGGAGTTGACATGCATACTGACGGAGTTGATATATATATATATACTGACGGTGTTGACATGCATACTGACGGAGTTGACATGCATACTGACGGAGTTGACATGCATACTGACGGAGTTGACATGCATACTGACGGAGTTGATATATGCATACTGACGGAGTTGACATGCATACTGACGGAGTTGATATATATATATATATACTGACGGTGTTGACATGCATACTGACGGAGTTGACATGCATACTGACGGAGTTGACATGCATACTGACGGAGTTGACATGCATACTGACGGAGTTGACATGCATACTGACGGAGTTGACATGCATACTGACGGAGTTGACATGCATACTGACGGAGTTGACATACATACTGACGGAGTTGACATACATACTGACGGAGTTGATATATGCATACTGACGGAGTTGATATATATATATACTGACGGTGTTGACATGCATACTGACGGAGTTGAGATATATATATATATATATATATATATATATATATATATATATATATATATATATATATATATATATATATATATATATACTGACGGTGTTGACATGCATACTGACGGTGTTGACATGCATACTGACGGAGTTGACATGCATACTGACGGAGTTGACATTAATACTGACGGAGTTGATATATGCATACTGACGGAGTTGACATGCATACTGACGGAGTTGATATATATATATATATATATATACTGACGGTGTTGACATGCATACTGACGGAGTTGACATGCATACTGACGGAGTTGATATATGCATACTGACGGAGTTGATATATGCATACTGACGGAGTTGACATGCATACTGACGGAGTTGACATGCATACTGACGGAGTTGACATGCATACTGACGGAGTTGACATGCATACTGACGGAGTTGATATATGCATACTGACGGAGTTGACATGCATACTGACGGAGTTGACATGCATACTGACGGAGTTGACATGCATACTGACGGAGTTGACATGCATACTGACGGAGTTGACATGCATACTGACGGAGTTGACATGCATACTGACGGAGTTGACATGCATACTGACGGAGTTGATATATACATACTGACGGAGTTGACATGCATACTGATGGTGCTGACAAATACATACTACAGAGTTGACATACATACTGACGGAGTTGACATGCATACTGATGGAGTTGACATGCATACTGATGGAGTTGACATACATACTGACGGAGTTGATATATACATACTGACGGAGTTGACATGCATACTGACGGAGTTGACATGCATACTGACGGAGTTGACATGCATACTGACGGAGTTGACATGCATACTGACGGAGTTGACATGCATACTGACGGAGTTGACATGCATACTGACGGAGTTGACATGCATACTGACGGAGTTGACATGCATACTGACGGAGTTGATATATATATACTGACGGTGTTGACATGCATACTGACGGTGTTGACATGCATACTGACGGAGTTGACATGCATACTGACGGAGTTGACATGCATACTGACGGTGTTGACATGCATACTGACGGAGTTGATATATGCATACTGACGGAGTTGACATGCATACTGACGGAGTTGACATGCATACTGACGGAGTTGACATGCATACTGACGGAGTTGACATGCATACTGACGGAGTTGATATATACATACTGACGGAGTTGACATGCATACTGATGGTGCTGACAAATACATACTACAGAGTTGACATACATACTGACGGAGTTGACATGCATACTGATGGAGTTGACATGCATACTGATGGAGTTGACATACATACTGACGGAGTTGATATATACATACTGACGGAGTTGACATGCATACTGACGGAGTTGACATGCATACTGACGGAGTTGACATGCATACTGACGGAGTTGACATGCATACTGACGGAGTTGATATATATATACTGACGGTGTTGACATGCATACTGACGGTGTTGACATGCATACTGACGGAGTTGACATGCATACTGACGGAGTTGATATATATATACTGACGGTGTTGACATGCATACTGACGGTGTTGACATGCATACTGACGGAGTTGACATGCATACTGACGGAGTTGATATATGCATACTGACGGAGTTGATATATGCATACTGACGGAGTTGATATATGCATACTGACGGAGTTGATATATGCATACTGACGGAGTTGATATATGCATACTGACGGAGTTGATATATGCATACTGACGGAGTTGATATATGCATACTGACGGAGTTGATATATGCATACTGACGGAGTTGATATATGCATACTGACGGAGTTGATATATGCATACTGACGGAGTTGATATATGCATACTGACGGAGTTGATATATGCATACTGACGGAGTTGATATATACATACTGACGGAGTTGATATATACATACTGACGGAGTTGACATACATACTGACGGTGCTGACAAATACATACTACGGAGTTGACATGCATACTGATGGAGTTGACATGCATACTGATGGTGCTGACAAATACATACTACGGAGTTGACATGCATACTGACGGTGCTGACAAATACATACTACGGAGTTGACATGCATACTGACGGAGTTGACATGCATACTGACGGAGTTGATATATGCATACTGACGGAGTTGATATATGCATACTGACGGAGTTGATATATGCATACTGACGGAGTTGACATGCATACTGACGGAGTTGACATGCATACTGACGGAGTTGACATGCATACTGACGGAGTTGACATGCATACTGACGGAGTTGACATGCATACTGACGGAGTTGACATGCATACTGACGGAGTTGACATGCATACTGACGGAGTTGACATGCATACTGACGGAGTTGACATGCATACTGACGGAGTTGACATGCATACTGACGGAGTTGACATGCATACTGACGGAGTTGATATATGCATACTGACGGAGTTGATATATACATACTGACGGAGTTGATATATACATACTGACGGAGTTGACATACATACTGACGGTGCTGACATACATACTGACGGTGCTGACAAATACATACTACGGAGTTGACATGCATACTGATGGAGTTGACATGCATACTGATGGTGCTGACAAATACATACTACGGAGTTGACATGCATACTGACGGAGTTGACATGCATACTGACGGAGTTGATATATGCATACTGACGGAGTTGATATATGCATACTGACGGAGTTGATATATGCATACTGACGGAGTTGATATATGCATACTGACGGAGTTGACATGCATACTGACGGAGTTGACATGCATACTGACGGAGTTGACATGCATACTGACGGAGTTGACATGCATACTGACGGAGTTGACATGCATACTGACGGAGTTGACATGCATACTGACGGAGTTGACATGCATACTGACGGAGTTGACATGCATACTGACGGAGTTGACATGCATACTGACGGAGTTGACATGCATACTGACGGAGTTGACATGCATACTGACGGAGTTGACATGCATACTGACGGAGTTGACATGCATACTGACGGAGTTGATATATGCATACTGACGGAGTTGATATATGCATACTGACGGAGTTGATATATACATACTGACGGAGTTGACATGCATACTGATGGTGCTGACAAATACATACTACAGAGTTGACATACATACTGACGGAGTTGACATGCATACTGACGGAGTTGACATGCATACTGATGGAGTTGACATGCATACTGATGGAGTTGACATGCATACTGACGGAGTTGATATATACATACTGACGGAGTTGACATGCATACTGATGGTGCTGACAAATACATACTACGGAGTTGACATACATACTGACGGTGCTGACAAATACATACTACGGAGTTGACATGCATACTGATGGAGTTGACATGCATACTGATGGTGCTGACAAATACATACTACGGAGTTGACATGCATACTGACGGAGTTGACATGCATACTGACGGAGTTGATATATGCATACTGACGGAGTTGATATATGCATACTGACGGAGTTGACATGCATACTGACGGAGTTGACATGCATACTGACGGAGTTGACATGCATACTGACGGAGTTGACATGCATACTGACGGAGTTGACATGCATACTGACGGAGTTGACATGCATACTGACGGAGTTGACATGCATACTGACGGAGTTGACATGCATACTGACGGAGTTGACATGCATACTGACGGAGTTGACATGCATACTGACGGAGTTGACATGCATACTGACGGAGTTGACATGCATACTGACGGAGTTGACATGCATACTGACGGAGTTGACATGCATACTGACGGAGTTGACATGCATACTGACGGAGTTGACATGCATACTGACGGAGTTGACATGCATACTGACGGAGTTGACATGCATACTGACGGAGTTGACATGCATACTGACGGAGTTGACATGCATACTGATGGTGCTGACAAATACATACTACAGAGTTGACATGCATACTGACGGAGTTGACATGCATACTGACGGAGTTGACATGCATACTGATGGAGTTGACATGCATACTGATGGAGTTGACATGCATACTGATGGAGTTGACATGCATACTGATGGAGTTGACATGCATACTGATGGAGTTGACATACATACTGACGGAGTTGATATATACATACTGACGGAGTTGACATGCATACTGATGGTGCTGACAAATACATACTACGGAGTTGACATACATACTGACGGTGCTGACAAATACATACTACAGAGTTGACAAAGGTCCAGCTGGGGTCAAATACACAGTTTATGTAAAAAGAATCATGAAACAACATTAGAAGAATTCCCCAAAACATATTAAATCACATTATATAGACTTTTTGAGAGCACTTGTCAACCATCAGACATAAAACCTGATGGTGTTGACGTCTGACGGAGTTGAAAAAATTGAATATTTTTCCACCTTAACCACATGTTGTACAGTGGAGCAATTTTGTTTTCTTTCTCAGTTGTAGCTGCCTTAAATTTTTCATATGTTTATTATCTCACAACTATTTACAGAAATTATCACACCGGCATGACGGAGCTGACATGTTAAAGCTGTGACTGCAGCTATATAAAAATATAAAAAACTATACATTTTCCAGGACTTATGTGTCCTACTGTGAGATCCACAATGAGCAGGAAATAGTGTTCCTCAGAGTTAAAGATGACTATGACACAGCCTGATTTATTCAGAATTATAAAAAATCCTGACGGAGTTGTACTTCTCAAAGTATAAATATAAAATATTTGCAATGCGCATATAAGTGTTTGTGAGTGTTTCTGACTCAAAAGAATCAGTTCATAAGAGTCGTTTGTTTATGAATCAGACTATACGGGTTGTGCTGTTGTTGTGTTCCACAGCAATAACAAAGATGCATTGTTTTGATGTGCGTTTTATTGTCTGTCTTGTATTATGTGACATCCAGTGTTTCTATCTTGTCACACTCAGTGCAGACTACAGTTACAGATCCAAACATCATAAAAATCGTTTTTACGGCACTTACACAACAATGCAATCAGTTCTGAGGAAGAGCCACATAATTTTATGATGCAACTGAGAGGAAAAGGGAACATCTCGTGTTCCTGCTGTGACGGCGGGAGGGGAAGAGAATCTGTCGCTGCTTGCGTCGGGTGTTTGGATGTAACGAGAGAATTACAGGAGAAGAATGCAACTTTATGCAGCTCCTTAGAGCTCGTGGCCTCAAGACTCGAGAGCATTTACATCTCATTTGACTAGTTTATATTAGGCACTGAACTTTGACAGTCGCATTGTGCATTATACACCCACATTGTCTCCTGTTGTTGTGGCATAGGTCATAATCATAAAGTGGAATAAGCTCTTTATAAACGGCGCCCTGCTGACTGTGTTTCTCGTGTGATTCATTACCCTCAACCTCATCAGCTTTGATGTTCGAGTCGTTGACTAGATCACAAGTGTGTGTGAACCTATGAGACGAGCTTCTTCTGTCTAATCGCACATATAGGACAAATTATAATGAAGTTGCACACTGATCTTCAAGTGTGTGCACTGTCCAACAGCCAATGAAATTGAGACTAATCCTCAGTCTAGTAGTGTGCGCTTGGCTTCTGGGAACATTTAGTCCCTTGTGGAGTTCTTCACATTGTCTGTGGTTGCTTTTATTTGACCAAACATTGGGTTGTAAACAGCCATTTGTCTCTGTCTGTCACTTTGAAAGGCCTTTCCTGGTTTAATCCTATAAAGCCAACTGTATCATATTTGATAGATGAATTTGTAAGGTCTTTAAATGATCAACATGATCAAAACATTAGTGAAGAATCAAAAGAATGACTCAGTTCATAAGAGTCGTTTGTTTGTGAATCAGAATATACGTGTTGTAATACTTGAAGTCCTATAACTTGATGATACTCGTCTACTCCTTCCACCATTGTACCGTCAGGTGGAGTGAAGCATTCTGGGTGGAACAATGCTGTAAATCACACAATGTGTCCTGATGATTTCTAATTACAGCTAAGCTGGCCATGCTATAAATAATGTGTTTGGGTGAAAGGTGTCCTTTGGATACTTGGCCCCGGTGAGCAGCATCTACAGGATGGGAAAATGCTGAATCGCACATGGTCCACCCACCTACTATCTCACCATCAGCCTGAACTTCCCTATTTCTATAGCAGGTTTATTACTAGATGTGTTTACTAAGGCAAGCATCGCTATTGCTTAAACTTGGGGTTGCGAGATTGTTTAATCGTATGGAGTAACAGGAAGATTCTCCAAACTGTAAAGTGATTTCCTGTAAAAGAGCAGTACGGCTGCCTGTTCCTTCTGCCAAATTGCTGCTAAATCTTCTAAACATTACTTATTTGACTTTGCATTATCATTTTAATGGCATCTGTAGCTTTACAAATATAGCTTTCCTGGATGTTTTCTGGAGACCTTGTGTATAAATAAGTAGAGATGCACCAATGTATCAGCCGCCGATATTTATCGGCATATCGGCTATAGCAGGAGAAAGGCTGATATAACAAACTGATGGTTTATTAATTAACTGTGTGAAGCCACTGAGCTGTATAATGTCTGTTTTTCTTTGGGTAAATTAATTAAGTTACCAAAACAAAATGAAATCTGTACAGAATACAATAGTGCTTGTCAATAAGGTGCACCCGGGTCAGTGTGAATAACGTTTGGGACAATTGAACTGTGCAACACTGTCACTGTCCTGATCGAACCAGTGCTGCATCTTCACAAAAGTTTATCCTTTGCATGTAGTTTTAAGCCTTGCGAATTTAAATATTCAAGCACAAGAAGACATGAATGATAACCTATGTAAAAAGCACTGTTTATTTATATGTATCTTTGTTCTGTTATTTATGTCGGCCTGCTGAATGTTAAATTGATTCAGTTTGTTCATTAGAAATTATTTGATTATGCAGTAATAAACTAGCTAGAATAACTTAATGCATGTGTTTTTGAAGTTTGCTTATTTAAATAGTGATCAAAACTATTTTAATGACAGCATCAAATAAAGAGAGCAAGTGACAAATATCTGTATTTAAATTAGCCAATAATCTTTTTTTAAAAATAAGTATCGGTATGTGGGTATCAGCCAATAATTGTGTAAATCGGTATTGGCCAATAATTGTTTGTTAATATCGTATCGGCCAATAATTTTGTTAAAATTATCAGCCAATAATAGTTTGTTAATATCGGTATCGGCCAATAAATGTTTGTTAAAATCGGTATTAGCAAATAATTGTTTGTGGATATCGGTATCAGCCAATAATAGTTTGTTAATATCGGTATCGGTTTCGGCCAGTAATTGTTTGTTAAAATCGGTATCAGCCAATAAATGTTTGTTAATATCGGTTTCATCCAATAATTGTTTGTTAAAATCAGTATCGGCCAATAATTGTTTGTTAAAATCGGTATCGGCCAATAATAGTTTGTTAATATCGGTATCGGTTTCGGCCAGTAATTGTTTGTTAAAATCGCTATCAGCCAATAATGGTTTGTTAAAATCGCTATCGGCCAATAATGGTTTGTTAAAATCGCTATCGGCCAATAATGGTTTGTTAAAATCGCTATCGGCCAATAATGGTTTGTTAAAATCGCTATCGGACAATAATGGTTTGTTAAAATCGCTATCGGCCAATAATAGTTTGTTAATATCGGAATCAGCCAATAATTTTGTTAAAATCAGTATCGGCCAATAATAGTTTGTTAATATCAGTATCGGTATCAGCCAATAAATGTTTGTTAAAATCGGTATCGGCCAATAATAGTTTGTTAATATCGGTATCAGCCAATCATTTTGTAAAAATCGACATCGGCCAATAATAGTTTGTTAATATCAGTATCGGTATCAGCCAATAAATGTTTGTTAAAATCGGTATCAGCAAATAATTGTTTAATTATTAAACTGATATTAACAATCTAATAATTAATCTAATAATTGTTTAATATCGTTGTTTAATATTTGTTGTTGTTGTGGCATATTATTGTTTTTCAGAACGCTACTCATTAATTCCCATCCCATAAAATATTGAAAGTAAAGCTAAATTTGTCGTTGCGCTGCCCTCTTCATTTTTGTCTTTTTTTTGCGTGTGACTGGACTGGATTGTGAGCCGCACCATCTTCCTTTTCAGGATGCTCCTCTGGTTAAAATGCTCCAGGTTTGCATTAAAAATAATCTCCTGTTACATCCCCTGAGATCAAATTACTAATAATATCTGTAGACAATGTTGATAATGTGGACTAGCCTATTTGTTTCCGCCCTAATGCGAACAGAATCATCAGGCCTTATCCAGTAATATCAGTATCAGTCCTAATCACAGTGTGTTGGGCTCAACATATCATTGTTGATTCAAAACAAGAACTCTATTTGACAAGATAACTTCAGGGTCATGGAGGGGGTGTTTAGCGTTTGGCTGTTGCCCTCAGGGTTGTTGTGAGATGTGAACTGGATAGATGAAGGCTGTTCGTTTTTGCATGAAGTGATCGGTCATTGTGGAAGGGAGTATTTGCACACAAACAATCATAAATACACAACCTTTGCTCAGTCATGTGTATATGAGTGAGTGTAGTTCACTTCTGCTTTTATTTGAGACTGAAGTCATGTGTAACATAATCGTGTTTATTAACGGTTGATTTATATTTTTTGTAGTCATAGGTGACAAAATATCTGCTTTGATTAATGAAGTTGTTCTTGATCTTGTGTTGTGTAAAATTTTCCATTACACTATAATTATTTGAATGCACTAAATGTCAATTCTTGTTTATTACACTATTACTTTTACATTCCACTCAGTTCTCTATTTGTTGCCCAGTTAAAGTACTGATGGAAAATACAAATGGAAAATCTTTGTGGGCCTTCATAGGTGATGTCATACATGAAACTAACCTCACCATAATTTACTGGAATAGTAAAATTCTGGCCTGATGTTCAAAAAATAATGTGGTCTTCTCTTTGATCATCAAAGATGCTCAGCAACTTTCTGCTAACCCATTATTCCAGGAAATGCTGTATAGCCTATAGTGGTAATTCACACATCATGTGTGTCTGCAGGTCGTAACGAGCCACTGAAGAAAGACAAGCTGAAGTGGAAGAGCGATTACCCAATGACGGAGGGGCAGCTCCGCAGTAAGAGGGATGAGTTCTGGGACACGGCTCCGGCGTTTGAGGGCCGCAAGGAGATCTGGGACGCCTTGAAAGCCGCCGCTGTGGCTCTGGAGTGTAACGATCACGAGCTGGCTCAAGCTATAGTGGACGGAGCCAACATCACGTTACCACACGGTGAGAGTCGATTGGCTGTGATGAAACCAGCTGACGTCTTTAGAACAGAAATAGGAGAAATTTGGAAGAATGTTCATGCTGCTCTTTTCCATGAATCAAAAAAGCAGTGATGTGGTGAGGCCGAGCTTGAAGTACAAAGAAAGCATCATAAATGTAGTACAAAATTTAAGTTACCAAAGACGTAGCACCTGAAAATAAGTTACACCAGTTAAAAATTGTATTATTATTATTATTATTATTATTATTATTATTATTATTATTCAGAAATAATGAAAAAATACTGGTGAAAAAAAAAAACCAAATGTTTACAAATCATGTATTTTAGTTCCCCTCACACCACAAAAAGTCCTTCAGATTTAAAGGTGTATATAGAACAAGAATGAAAATGTAATTATTTAAAAAATGTATATATAGTTGCATTCATTATAAATATCTATTATTTAGAAATTTAAAGTGGAAATTAATTACTTGTGTGGTAAATGTGCTATATATATATTGTGCTATATATATGTATATTAAAATGGAAAACCCTTATTTTGATCATTATTTAACCATTATTGTAATAATATTTCACAATATTACTGTGTTTTTCTGTATTTTTGATCAAATAAATGCAGACTTGATGATAAATGATCATGAAAATAATCTATAAAAATATATCTGAAAATCTTTTTTTTTTTAGAAAATAATCAAACTTGTGGAGAACCTTCATTGATGCCAAACAGCAAGTTTCGCAACATAGCAAGTTTGAAATATTCAAATAACATATTTTCTGGAAAATAATTCACATTTTTTTTGTTATCTGAAACAAGCAATTTATGTTCCAAGGCGACTTGCGCACATATATGTTGGTGTTTTACATGGATATTGGATGGATATATCATATTTATATATAAATGTTGCATTCCTTACCATGTTAAACAAGCACAAACGGTGTTAAAGTTGAAGAGAAAAAACTGTAACCCACAAAATAAAACATGTTTTGTACTAAATATGTATATTTTTAGATTATTTTCAAGATCATTTATCATCAAGTCTGCATTAATTTGTATATCAAAAATATAGAAAAAAACAGTAATATTATGAAATATTATTAGAATTCAAAATAATGGTTTTCTATTTTAATATACTTTAAAATATAATTTATTCCTGTGATGAAAGCTGAATTTTCAGCATCATTACTCCAGTCTTCAGTGTCACATGATCCTTCAGAAATCATTCTAATACATCAATGTTGGAAACATTGCTGCTTTATATTTTTTTTTATAACCTGTGATGCTTTTTTTAGGATTCTTTTGATGAATTAAAAGTAAAAAAGAAAAAGAAGACTGCATTTATTTAAAATAGAAATCTTTTGTAACAACATGCACTACCGTTGGTGTTGCCAAGTCTGTGGTTTTCCAGTGAATTGGGCTTTTTTATCAGTGTTGCCGCAGCTTGTTTTTCATGTCTGCGGGTTGAAGCGACCCTGATAACATGATATTTAGCTCCTGGAATGCTAATTTTACCAGGGGAACCCTGCCAAAAAATGTGTATTTTACCCCACGGGACGCAATTTAAAAAAAAAAAAAAATTATTTTATTTATTTATTTTTTTAAACGCGATTTGGGCTAGTTTTGTTCTAGTTTTGAGTAGCAATTGAGCGGATTTTGTTATGAAAACCTGAGTTTGGGGTCTAATTATTTTTTTTTTAAAGAAATTAATACTTTTATTCAGCAAGGATGTGAAAAAGTGATAGTAAACACATTGTTAAAAAAGATCTGTATACTTTTTATTCATCACTGAATCCTGAAATAATCACAGAAATATTAAGCAGCACAACATTCAGAACAGATCATCATATTAGAATGATTTTTGAAGGATCATGTGACACTGAAGACTGGAGTAATGATGCTGAAAATTCAGCTTTGATCACAGGATATAAATTATATTTTAAAGTATATTAAAACATTGAAACATTATTTTAAATTGTAATAATATTTCACAATTTTACAGTTTTTTTCTGTATTTTTAATCAAATAAAGGCAGCCTTGATGAGCATAATAGTCTTCTTTCAAAAACATTAAAAATTGCAATATTTGCAAACTTTTGACTGGCACTGTATATTTTATTTTTTAAAATACTTTTTTATATATAATTTGATTAATTCTATCAAATAACTATATATATATATATATATATATATATATATATATATATATATATATATATATATATATATATATATATATATATATATATATATATATATATATATATATATATATATATATATATATATATATATATATATATATATATATATATATATATATATCTCAATTTAAATAGCTTATTGTCCTCACAACCTGACCCCTATTTTCTTTACTGGCCCAGAGGGGAAGGTTTCACCATAATGAAGAAGTATGAAGTGCAAATGATAACACACTGATGGTTGTTTATGCTTTTTAGGGTCCCTAACTGAGTGTTATGATGAGCTTGGAAACCGTTACCAGCTACCAGTGTATTGCCTGGCCCCGCCTGTCAACCTGATCACAGAAAGAAGCGAGGAAGACCTGACGGACAACCCTGAGCCCCAGACGGCCCAGAAGAAAGAGTTCCAGCTGAAGGTACGGCTCTCCACCGGCAAAGACCTGCGCCTGAACGCCAGCATGACCGACACCATCGGCCTGCTGAAAAAACAGCTACAAGCTCAGGAGGACATTGACCTGGCCCACCAGCGCTGGTTCTTCTCTGGAAAGCTCCTCACGGACAAGACCCGCCTGCAGGACACCAAGATCCAGAAGGACTTTGTGATCCAGGTCATCGTGAACCAACCGACACCAAACCACTAGAACCGCAGCAGCTAAAATATTAAAACATTTTGCACACATAAAAAAAAAAATGAATCGAGCAACTTGATCCTGCCGGAGATTTAGAGGGACGCTGAGAGACAAATAAACGGATTGAGCAGAAGTGCTGACGTGAATTTGGTAGCGAAGCACACACTGACTATGCATATCCTGTAAAGTCCTCTGAAAGTGATCTCCCTTTGTAAGATAATCGAACTTGAGCCTCATTTTGCACACTTGAGTATCTTAGAATAGCTGTGCCTTGAAAAGAAGAGTTATTTTGCTTACGAGGCATGTTCGTTCACTCTCAGTGCGGCCACATGCTTCGTGACGTCTCTGAGCACAACCCTGAACTTTCTATGCAATCTTAGGCAGAAAAAGACGCCGATATCAATATTCGATGTAGCTAATCCACATTTCAGAGGCCAGTGATGCTTAAAAGGTAAATCGAGTGCACAAAGAAACTCACAGTGATACATCTTCATCTCCTGGCACTGCCCGGTCTCTGTGCCCATCATCTTGTAGATGAAACCGTATCGCTGCCTCTAAAAGGAAGATTGGACACACTATCACTTTAATGGCTGTCTGACTTCCTCTGTTCCTCTTTTATAGTGCTGTTATGCTGTAAGCGCTCAGGCTGTGATCAGAGAATATTGCTGATATTTTGAGAGATTATATTCTGTACTATTTCTGCTTTTTTAAACTATTTAGAGTAAGACTTTTTAATGATTCTTAACCCTTTATCAGTGGCATTGCAACAAGTGTCGGCATCTGTAACAACAAAAAAAACACGTTTATTTTACTAAAGGTCTTCTGCTTCTGGTTATATCACCATGTGACTCTGCGCACCGGTTAGAAACGGCTCATTACCTCAATGGCGACTGTTCCTCATTAGTCTCCAGAGCACTGGCGTCTTTCTTCTCTCACGCTTTTCCTTCTGCTCTGGGTTACTTTCTTTCTTCTGTTGTTGTTTTTTGTTGTTAACCTTCATTCATTTATCATTGCAAGTTTCTTTCCTGCTCCAAATTGTGTCAATTTGCATTGGAGGAATATTCCAGGTTAACTACAAGCTTTTCTAATTCATCTTTATTGCATATTGTACCATGGGGCTGTTGAATGCTTGAATCTGATTGGTTGACGAACGTTCTAAGGTTGGGGAAAGTAGTTCCAGGCAAGTTTTGAACGCATTACAGTATCATATCACTTCGCCAAATGATTTCAAACGTCCTACAACAGCAAAAGAACCACAAAACCCACAACGACACTGACCAATCAAATAAATATGGTGAACAATAGGATAAAAACAATTATTTGCATGTTTTTGCAACCAAATTACATTTTATTATGAGTCTACTCTCTTTCTCACTTAAACTCACACACATACTCGCACAATAATAATAGTTTAACAACTTAAAAGCTACATGACATCTCACTAGTGAGGTAATAACAGCGCTGTTCTTGAAGCAGATAAACTCACAATTTCGCTATTAGTTGCTGAACACTGTTGAGAGACTCAGGTAATCGCATGCGCTTAATCTCTCTCTCTCCATAACTGCATTAATAACTGCATTATTCTACTATTTATGGCTGAAGCCTCCCTTACTCGCTCTAAAATTATGTTTTGGAACGAGAAACTGAGGCGTGGGATTAGATGCATAAGAAATTAGTCTCTACAGATGAGCATTTTAAGGACAAAAACCTGACACATGTTTTGAAATGCAACATCTGAACAATGTTTTGAGGTGTGGTGAATGTAGCATAAGCAGAATAATTGACTGAATTATTGAGAAATAATGCATTATTAATAGTGCATTATTTTTCTAATAATTTAACGGCCCGTTGTTAATTTTTCCTTAAGTAAACTACCACTTGCAGTGTAAGTCTGTGTGGTGTTTGCTTTGGTAATCGACAGTATGCAGTAGCTTAAAGGGATAATTCACCACACAATGTATATTCCTACATTTACTCTCTCATGTTCTACACCTGTACGACTTCTGTGACACACAAGATATTTTGAAAATGTTGGTCCAATGTTTAACAAAAGTCTTAATTGTGAGATTAAAAAGTGAAATGAAGTCAAAAATTGAGATTTCAGACAAAAGTTTGACTTATGACGTCTCAGTTTTGACTTGGTATGTCATAATTTTTACTATCTCACAATTAACAAAATTGAGTCACAAGTTAGCATTTTTGTCAAAATTCTCAATTTTCCCTATTTCTTAATTATGATGGGTGAAACATAACATCAATTTTGACTGTCATAATTTTTACTATCTCACACTTTTTCAAAATTGAGTCGTAAGTTGACATTTTTCTCAAAATTCTCAATTTTCACTAATTAGTTTTTTTCTCAATTATGATACGTGAAACATCTCAATTTTGACTTAGTATGTCATAATTTTCATAATTAGTAATCACAATTGACAAATTGACAATTTTGCCAGAATAGTTTTTTACTGGTAATTTAGCTATTTATCTAAATTATGACATGAAACATTTCAGTTTTTACATTTTTTTTAATATCTCAAACTTGTCAAAATCAAGTTGACATTTTTGTCAGAATTCTCAATTTTGACTGATAATTTAGCTTTTTTTTTTATCTCAACATGTGAAACATAACATTTTAATTTTGACAGTATTTCATAATCTTTACTATCATAATTGTCAAAGTTGAGTAATAAGTTGAAATTTTTATCAGAATTGTTCATTTTGACCAATAATTTAGCTTTATCTCAATTATGATGTGTGAAACATAACATCAATGTCTTGTATGTATGTCATAAATTTATGACTTAGTATGTCATAAATTTTACCATCACACAATTTTTCAAAATTGAGTCATAAGTTGACATTTTTTGTCAGAATTCTCAATTTTCACTAATTAGTTTTTTTTTTCTCAATTATGATGGATGAAACGTCTCAATTTTGACTTAGTATGTCATAATTTTCATAATTAGTAATCACAATTATTCAAAATTGAGTCATAAGTTGACAATTTTGTCAGAATTCTTTTTTACTGATAATTTAGCTATTTATCTAAATTATGACATGAAACATTTCAATTTTGACAATATTTCATCATTTTACTATCTTAAACTTGTCAAAAATGACATTTTTTATCAGAATTCTCAATTTTGACTTTTTATCTTAAAATAAATTCTATTTTTATTTTATTTTTTTTGATCCATAAAATGAAAGTCAGTGGGGTATCTCAACGTATGAAACATTTCAATTTTGACAGGATTTCATAATCTTTACTATCATAATTGTCAAAAATGACTCATAAGTTGACATTTTTTGTCAGAATTGTTCATTTTGACTAATAATTTAGTTTTTGATCTCAATTATGATGTGTGATACAAAACATCAATTTTGACTTAGTATGACAATTTTTACTAACACAATTTTTCAAAATTAAGTCAAAAGTTGAGTTTTTTTTTTTTATCAGAATTCTCAGTTTTGACTTTTTCCATAACTTTTTATCTCAAAATAAATTCAATTTAGATTTTTTTTCATCCATAAAATGAAAGTCAGTGGGGTCTAATTTTGCTTTGGACCCCATCGACTGTCATTATATGGACATAAAACATTATATATAGCATCTTTTGTGTTTTGCAGAACAAAGAAAGTCACGAGGGTGAGTAAACGATGACACTTTTCATTTTTGCATAAACTAACCTGGAATATTCCTACAGCGCAAAGCACGTCCCCCTGTGGGAACAGCACGTCATCGAGTGCGGTGATTTACATGCTCTGATAAGAGAGGAACGGTACACAATAGCGCTGTGTACTCCTTAAATCCCGCATCCTTTGCTAGTTTTTTCCCAGGTTGAGCTGTGTGACCTCCGGCTGTCTGGATAAACCTCCTGGCCTTCGTCAGCACAATCTGAAACTCTTATGCTGTGACAACACACGCTGTTGCTGCTAATGATGGACACCTTGATGTCTATTCTCTCATTGGCCTTCGCTTCAGTAAAAAAACATGGCTAGACTTTTGTTAGTATAATATTCAAAATTAAATGGAAATAGACAAAGTTATAAGATAATTAAAAAGGTTATAGTGACAGTACTGTGTTCATCAACATGTTTTACATTCGTGTGCTGATTATTATGATCATAATGGTTTTTTGAGGGACTTTGCTGTTATTTTTTCTAGGCCACACAATTCTCCTGCATTCACACAGTTGAAATGTTTCACTAGATGTTTCTTTATGTATTGTTTGTTATATTTGAATGAATGTGTTGTATGTAGAATATATCTCATGACGAGAAGTTTCCAGATTTGACTGAGGAAGCTGTTAGGAAGCCATACATGTGGATCTTTTTCAGGAGACTCTTTGGACGTTTGTCTTTCAAATCACAGATTGCAAGAAGCCATTACGCTGTACTCAAGCCTGCTGTGGGCCTGTGGGTATGGAAGCCCATTTCTGCCACATAAGAAGAAAAAAAATCATGCTTTGGTAAATAAAAATTATATAAAAACATGTCAAATTTATGTGGAAGCTTGTTTTCACTACTGCATAAATGATAAAAAAGGTAATTGCAACTTTTTATCTCACAATTCTGACTTTTTCTCAAAATTGAGTCATTTATAAAGAGAAAAAAGTAAATGGAAACTCAATTGAGTTTATATCTCGCAATTCTGACTTTATAACATGCAATTGCAACTTTATATCACACAATTCTGAGAAAAATGTCAATTTCAA